>NW_001849237.1:0-40697 GCF_000209065.1 Trypanosoma cruzi | reverse complement strand
GGCGCGCTCGGAGACGAAGCAAGCGCGCCCCTTGACAGAGGAAGAGATGAATCAAGTTATCCGCGGCCGGACCGATTGGAAGGAACGTGTTGTTTTTCGACTTGCGTGGATAACGGCGAGTTGTTGGTCCGAGGTTGCGGCCTTAACTCCCAACAATTTCACACTGGAGGCGGACGGGACCTTAATTTTGGATTGGTCCGTGGCGCCGAAGACGGCGAAAGTGGATCCCCGCCGCGCCTCGCGGTTCGTGAGGATACGAGGGCACGACGCGTTAGACATCATAAAGCTATGCAGGACACTTCACGAAAACGAAAAGCTCACGAATCTTACGACTGCCAAAGTCGAACGAGTTCTGGTTCCTTGGAATGCCACGGCACATTCCATAAAACGTGGTGCGTTGAGGCGCGCTGCTCAAATCGTGGAGACATACAATTTGGACCCACACGTGATCTCGCAGTTGGTGAAGCACGTCGACTCGTTCGACCTTCCCCAGAATACTGTTCGATATTTGGGGAGTTACACCACAATGCTGACCCAGTTGTCGTCGCTGGTCGCATTGATGTGAAGGGGAGAGACTGCGGAAGGGCAGGAACCCTGGTTGAAAGCAGAGGAGCATTTTTTCCATGATTTTTAATCATCATGCCGCTACAATTACAAGACGCGCGAAAAGGACGCGTCTGGCCACTCCACAAGATGAACACGCTATCCCGTTACAGCGAGTCAACGTGCCCGTATTGAATATAGAGTGGATCATGAGTCGGTTGAACCCGGTTACCTTGGAGAGGCTCATGCAAGTTTGGGGACTCGTCGGGCGGTCCCCTTTCCCTCCGTCTTCCTCCGGTAAGGCGCGCGAAGGCTCACGGAGGATTCCAACCGCTGACGCGCGTTTGTTACGAAAAGCGGGAATAATCGAGGACGCTTCGTCCACAATAACAAGCGGATGGATAATACCTTTTTCGGTTGTGGAGGAGAAAACCACCGGTTTACGACGACGATGGATTGCGTGGCCACGCGACAAGAACAGAGACGACCCTTATGAGGCTCATGTTCCTCTTTTACACATTTCCCATTATTTGCCACCTGTGATGGCTGAGGCCGCTTCCTGCCTGGATTTAAAGACATCCTTTTTTCAAGTCTCTTTACCGCAGGAGACTCGGCATCTCTTTTGATGCCGCGTGGAGGACGGCACGCTGGTGGAGCTGACACGGCTCCCAATGGGATACAAGGCCAGCCCAGAAATTCTCCAGATCATTATTACCTCGGCAATTGCGGTGGTGACGACGGTGGCTCACTTCCTCTGGGCTGCACCTCCGTTGGTGCATGTCGACGTATGGATCGATGATAATATACGCATTGCGGGGTCGAAAAGCGGTGCGACATTGTGGGAAGCCCAAGTACTTCGTAATGCGGACGGCTGTCACGCAACCATGGGGGAGGACCGCGAATCGGGCACTACGCAGTACACCTTCTGGGGGTGCAGTCCGATCACGCTCACCAGGCGGTATCCCTGAGTGACAAGTTTGTCCGCTCTGTACGCGCCATGCCGGCGCTCAATTCTTTAACCATCGCGGAAATGGAGGTTACGGCGTCACGCTTTTTGTACGCGGCTGCCATTTTGGGCACGCGTTTATGCGACTACTACTTTTTCATCAAGGCAGTGCGACGACGATTATCGGCACTTAACCGGGGAATTGTGCAGGAGACATCCCCGGCGAACCTTCCGCCGTCAGCGGTTGGTTTGGGCGAGAGATTACGACACATCATCGAGAACAATCGCAAGCGAATCATCAAGCCCACGGAAAAGGCATCGGCCGCCATCATCACGGAAGCATCGCTCCATGGATAGAGAGCCGTTTTTATTCCAGACTTCGGCGACGTTAAAATTGCCGGAGGGAATGGGAGAGGAACCTTTTCTTATCATGCAAGCCGAGGCGCGCGCGGTACGCTTAGCCTTATCGGCTTTTTATCGCCATCTTGCCATCCGCCATGGACGTTTGGGTGGACAACACTTTGCTGCAAGGAGCGGCGAATAAAGGTAGCTCGAAATCGCACGCGTTGACGTGGGAGCTGCAACGGATATATGAGTTTTTGGACTCTCGCGGGGTGCAGGCAACTTTTGCCTACGTGCGGTCTGCAGAAAACCCCGCAGACGGCATATCACGCGGTCGTATGTTTACACTTCAGGACTTGGCGAAGGGGTGGAACTTGCGAAGGGGAGCGGCGGGGTCTTGTGGTTGGAGGACCCCAAAGTCAGCCACTTCGTAAGTAATAATATTTAAATCCTAACCGAGGGCAAAGCACCATGCTAGTGGTCCACAGAATTCTATATATTGAATGAAAAGAAAACATTGAAGCAATTAACTAACGAACTCCTTTTTTCCTAACTTGTTTGGTTTCCATAGATTATTTCAGGATCCGGCCAGCTGCCCGGAAGATTATTCTCATTGTTTTTATTTTGGTACTTTGTTTCAATAATGTTTTTCTTTTTCAGTTATTGAAGCTGCACACCGTCACGAGTGACGTATTCCCCTTTTGTCTTCTTTGCTGCCCACACGCGGTGCCGGTCTCACTGCTGTGTTTCCCACGGAATGCACAAAGGAGGATTGGAGGAACAGGCCAGATGCCGCATGAATTGTGAAGGATGTTGTGTGGGCTCGTGGAACAGCAAGATCTGTTTTTTAGTTTCCATTTTTTGTGCGGGCAAAATGTATGCACACGGCTGTCATGTGCTTCTAGGCACATGAAATAAAAGTCCTACCCGAACAATTATTTAATTTTGCGGGTTCCGCTGGACTCACACTTTTTTCTTTTGGGTAACTCGCTGCGGCTTGTTTCCGTTTGTGCTGTGCTCACCGTCGCTTTGTGTTGCCGTGTCCCGTTGAGTGTCCCTCTGCTGACTGTGCTGTTGAAATGCCCTTTATTTATTCTTTCTTCTTTCCTGCTAGAGGCAGTGATGGTCCGCGACGACGATTGCTTGCTCTCCCATTGCGATGGCACGAGGGTGACTGGGCGCCCTGCCACGGTCTGCTGAGTGCACTCGGAGGGGAACGGATGGTGTGCGCCGTGCCTCACTGTGGGTGTGGAACACTAATCCGCCACAACCTGCTGTGGGGCGTGATGCCAATTTGTCAGGGCAGAGGGAATTGAAGGACACCGCTCTGTTCTTGGATGCGCTCCGTCCCACTTTCCCTGTGGTTGTGTGTGTGCGGTGCGCATGGATCTTTCTTGCAGCGCGACTTGGATGGCGTTGCTGCTGCGTGTGCATTTGTGCATGTGTTGTGCGGCGGACTTCTCTTTCTCTCCCATGGCACCGCTCTTGTGTGTGGGAGAGTGGAGGGTGCGGGGAGGTGCGAGGAACTGAGCGTGGGTGGCTGACAACTACACCCCGCACTTTGGGGTCTTTCACGCACGCGGCTCCTCTCCGCAGCCTCTTGCAGAACCAGGACGTGGATTGAGAGGATGGG
Organism: Trypanosoma cruzi; assembly: GCF_000209065.1. Lineage (NCBI taxonomy): Eukaryota > Euglenozoa > Kinetoplastea > Trypanosomatida > Trypanosomatidae > Trypanosoma > Trypanosoma cruzi. Next base: position 37,233 of record NW_001849237.1, on the reverse strand, counting down.
AGGTGTGCTCCAACCACAAGGACAACGAGATGCAGTGCATGACGGTGAGGCTGATCCGCGTGTGGTTGCAGCGCATGGGGCACGTGTGCCAGTACGAGTTGGGTGCTGCGCTCATGATTGCGGCAGAGTGGCGGCACGACGTTGTGGCGCTGTGTGTGTTGTGTGGCCGTGGCATGCCGGCGATTGTGAGGGACGTGGCGGACACGGAGCTGCTGGAGTGGGAGAAGGTGGCGGACTTTGCGGCGCAGCGGGAGCGCATGACGGCTGCGTGTGGTGGGAGGGCCCGACGATCCCGAGGCCTGTGCTGGAGGGGCGCGTGCTGGAGTGAGCGTGGCGTGCCTGTGAGGGCCTGAGGAGAGAGAATAACAGTAGTAGTGAGTGTGTGGGTGTGAGGAACGGGTCGCGTGCGAGGAGCGCTCCTCTTTTTTTTTTTTTTTTTTGATTGTTGTTGAACCGTGCCCACCTAATTGTTGCTATTGTTGTGCGTGACTCTCATTGCTGGATGGGACAGTGCTTGGTTTTTTAACATTTTTCCCCTTTTGCTTTCACTTTATGTTGACGTGTTGTTAGTTTGTGCTGAAGGCTACACGTAACTGGCAGGAGTGATGGCGATGATGATGACTGGCCGTGTGCTACTGGTGTGTGCCCTCTGCGTGCTGTGGTGCGGTGCGGTTTTTGGACACGCGATGGACGATTACTGCAGTGAGGGTGGAGGGAACGGTTTGAGGCACACGAGTAATGGTGGAGATGACGGCGTGTCTCTAAAGGCGGACTGCGGGTTGTTATCCACTCGAATGGGTTTAATAAGGGCGGTTGAAGCTGTGGAAGCTGGACAAGAATTGAGTGGCCCAGACCCGCCTCAGGATAACTCGAAGGTATCATCAAGTGATAAGAAAGTGCGTAGCGGAGCGCCTGGTTCAAAAGGAGGTAGTGTCGCAGCAGCAGCAGCAGCAATACCGCCGACGCCCGGAGGATCAGGTACAGGAGGACAGGTGGTGAAGCCAGAAGGGTTGGATGCAAATGGAGGAAAGGAAGCAGATCATAAGGAGGATCGCAACGACAGTACGGCAACTGGGCCCCAACTTCAAAGCGTTGATCAATCATCTTCTTCCTCTTCTTCATCTGGCAGCCCTGGCACTCAGAGCGGTGAAGAACACAACTTGGAGAATACTTCCAAGAGTGATGAATCCTCCGATGATTCAGCGGAAGATGACGAAAGTGATCCTCTTAGCCAATCTGACAGTCGTGAAGAGAGGGCGGAAGAAGAACCAGAAAAAAACGAATTAAATACAGAAAATACAAGTCATGAGGCACCAACACTAACAACAGCACCAGCCGAAGAGGCAGAAATACAAGCAACAATACCAACAACACCACTGCATGGACATTCCGGCGCTGAGGATTCAGGAGAGGTGCAACAGTTACAACAACCCCAAGACGGCATTGAGTCAAACAACCATTCACAAACAAAGAGCGTTGCCACCATCGCAGCCAATCAAAAGAATGAACCACCTGGCGGCCATGCAGAATCAAGGCCACCATCACCCACAGCAAACGGTGATGCTGCCAATAACGAATCTGAAACGAGCACTGAAGAGGGCATCCCCAACAATGATCCAGCAGCTGATGCTCCAGGGACAGCAGAAGAAAAACAAAATGAAAATAAAGATGCCAATCCGAAAGAAACACCAGTCGAAGCCACGGCCATGAAAACTACAACGGCGACGACTGGCGACAGTGACGGCAGCACCGCGGTCTCCCACACCACCTCCCCTCTTTTGCCTCTTCTTGTTGTTGCGTGTTCGGCTGCTGCTGCGGTGGTGGCCGCGTGAGAGTGAGGGAGAGAGAGCCGTGCACCGCCCGCACACACACTCGTCTTTCACTCACTCTCTGTGTGTGTGTCCCCTTGCATGGACTCTCGCCCTCACCTCATCCCACGAAGCACACACATAATGTGCCCATTGTATATATTGCATGCACACCCATGCAGGCCCGTTGGTGCTCTCTTTTGCACGACACGCACCGCTGCCGTCCTGCCTGGCTGCATGGGCGGAGCCCCGTAACTGTTTCTGTTTTGTTTTTATTGCATTGAGTGGGCGACCTCTCTCTCTCTCTCTCCCTGTGTGTGCGTGTTTTGCTTTACGGGAGCAATGAGAGTGTGTGCGCTGGTCGTCCCACGCTTCGGCTTTTTGTTTTGTTTTTCATTGTTTTGTGGTTGAGAGCACCCATTCCGCGGGCTGCGTGTGTGTGTGTGTGTGTGTGTGTGTGATGATATGAGTAAACTGTGTGTGTGCTATCCGCTTTTCTCTGCCGTTGCTTTCTTTGGGCTCTTTTGTGGCGCACAGCTGCTCTGCAATTATAGGCGCTGCCAAACACACACACACACGCCATGTCACACACTTTATGGAGCGGCGTGAACGCTGAGGACGCACGCACACGATTTTTCTGTGGCCTTTGTGAGGAGGGATGACGGAGAACGCGATTTGTTTTGTTTCCTTGCTAAGGGCATGATTTTCTTGTCGTGCAGCAGTTGACTAACGTGGTGTGGCATTGTGGGTGCCTGGGATAAGTGAGCATGGATTTTTGCCCAGCAGCTGCACGTGCCGACGCGTTTCTCCCGCTGTTTATACAGCGACGGAGGATTCTCCGGCTGTGCGGGGCGATGTGCGGTGGATGTTGCGGGGAGAGATAACAGTAAAACGACTGGCGGCAGCGTGTGTGTGCGTTGCTCTCTGTGTGCTGACGCGTGAAGAACAACAACATACCCGCCGTGGCTTTTACTGCTGGTGGCAGTCGATGTGTGTTCCCGGTGCACTGTTCTTCCGTCTCATTCAGTGCGTCTCTGTGCATTTCAGTTGTCGTTGTTGGGAGTGACTGCGGTGGGGATGACGGTGCCACTCATTGTGGATGGGTGGCGGTGTTCACTGTTTCACTCCATTTTCTCTCTTTCTCACACACAAAGAAGGAAAACGAACGCTAATCGCTACTGTGAAATTGTAAGGCACTGAAAGGACCAACAGCACACACACCGCCCACACACACATATTTATATGCTCTCACGTGTTGCTGCTGTGGAGGCACCCCGCACACACAACCGTCGCCGCGTGACCGGATCCAGCGGAAGGAGGAGGGAAGGAAGAGAGAGTGAGCCGCAGAGGCCCAACATGTCCCGGCACTTCTTCTACTCTGCGGTGCTGCTCCTCCTTGTTGTGATGATGTGCCGCAATGCTGGTGGTGCTGCGGAAGCTGATGAGCCGTCATCTGAACCCCAGTTTGAATGGAAGGACGTCAAGAATGAGGGCGGTGTAACTGTGGAGTCGTTGGGTGTTCCCGGCCTTCTAAAAGTTGGGGCTGACGTACTTGCCGTTGCCGAGGCGCAGTGCAAAAAGAACGGTGAAAGCGACAGTTTTACTGGCATTGCATCGCAACTTCTCCCGAAACAAACTGCTAACACACCGGTGGAAGCTCTGAATGAAGTGAAAGAAACACAATTTCTGGAGGAAGCTACTTCCGAAGACTCAAGGAAGAAAGTGGATGTGAGCCGACCAACAACAGTTATGCAGGGAAATGATATTTACATGCTTGCTGGGAAATACAGCCAGACAGCTGCTGGTGAGAAGAGCGGAGCAAATGACGGGGGATTTTTGCTGGTGAAAGGGGAAGTCAGTGATGAAAGTGGCGGTGGCAAAAGAATCCAATGGAATGAGAACCAGCGACTGGTCGGCGCCTTTGCTGCTGATGAACACAAATGCTTGACGCATTTGATAGGCGGCGGTGGATCGGGTATTAAGACTAATGACGGCACGCTTGTGTTCCCAGTGGAAGGCACGAAGAAGGGTGAAGCACCAAAGGAGGATAAAAAGACCGTCTCGCTGATCATATACTCCTCGAGTAGCACTAAGAGTTGGACGCTGTCGAAGGGGATGTCTGCCTATGGCTGCAGTGATCCCTCCGTCGTGGAGTGAAAGGACAAACTCATGATGATGACTGCGTGTGATGATGGCCGCCGCAGGGTGTACGAGTCCGGTGACAAGGGGGAGTCGTGGACGGAGGCACTCGGGACACTCTCGCGCGTGTGGGGCAACAAAAAGGGTGAAGGTGGCGTTAGAAGCGGGTTCATCACGGCGACGATTGACGGTGTTGAAGATAAGAGAAATGTGATGCTTGTCACTCTGCCGGTGTATTCCGAGAAGGAAGATACCGAAGCCAATGGAAAGGGAAAACTCCATCTTTGGCTGACGGACAATACGCACATTGCTGATATTGGGCCGATATCCGGTGATGACGCTGCCGCCAGCTCCCTGTTGTACAAAAGTGCTGAAGGTGGAGATAAGAAGGAGGTGGATGAGCTTATTGTACTTTACGAGAAGAAGAAGGACGATGGGAAACCATCACACAGTCTTTGGTCTGTGGTCCTGACTGAGCAGCTGCAGCGTGTGAAGGATGTGCTGGCGACGTGGAAGAAAGTGGACGACCTTGTCTCCAAGCTGTGCACCACTTCAAGTGCTGTGGAGAGTACCTCACCTGAAAATGCCTGCAGTCCTACTGTTAAGATCACGGATGGGCTGGTTGGCTTTTTGTCCGGCAACTTCTCTGGTAACACATGGAGGGACGAGTACCTCGGGGTGAACGCCACAGTGAAGAAGAAAGATGGGGCAACAGAGGATGAAGGGGAGACGGGGGCAACAAAGACTTCCGATGGTGTGATGTTCCGGGGAACGTGGGTGGAGTGGCCCGTTGGCAAGCAGGGGGAGAATCAGCTGTACCACTTTGCGAACTACAACTTCACTCTTGTGGCGACGGTGTCCATCGACAAGGTGCCGACGAGTGGCAGCGTCACTTTGATGGGTGCGCGTCTGGACGGTGAAGGAGAAAAAAAAATTTTTGAACTTTCGTACAGCAACAAAAATAAGTGGCAATTGCGGTGCAGTGACGAAAACCCCAAGCATCAAAGCCGCGATTGGGAGGCGAAAAAACATCAGGTGGTAATTTTGCTACGGAACGGCAACCAGGGCTCCGCGTACGTCGATGGTCAGCGTGTGGGTGGGAGTGAAGCGTGTGCATTGAAAAATAAAGATTCAAAAGAGATCTCCCACTTCTACATTGGAGGGGATGGAGGTGCGAAAGGCGTCTCAGAGGTCCCAGACGTGTCTGTGACTGTGACGAACGTCCTGCTGTACAACCGCCCGTTGGATGACGATGAGATTACTGCGCTTAACACAAAACTTTCTATTCCAAAAGCAAGAGACGCAAAAACAGTGAAGAAGGGTACTCATTCACCAGAGGCGATTGAACCAGCTACTCTGAAAACCGGAACTCCGTCTAGTCTTGGCGGGCAACAGCAGACTGAACAGGAACTGTTGAGGACAAGTGAAAATGCGGGGAGTGGCGGTTTATCCACGTCAGCGGTGTCCAGTGCCACGACTTCCCCAGCAGCCAAAGAATCCGATAACCAGTCAGCGTCGGGAACACCTCCCGAAGGACATTCAAATGTGGATGGTGCTTCCTCGTCCGAGGGAGGCCAAACGGTGGACACCGAAACTGAAGACACGGTGCAGGGAGATGGAACACAACAACCGTCAGTGGGCACTCCCGCCACAGCAGATACAAATGCCCCTACCGCTGAAACCATGGCGCACGACGGAGCCGCAGTGACACCTGAGGTGGGAGGGCGCTCTGGTGAGAATGGGGAGACGGCGGGAGAGACGGATGGGCAGAAACGGGAGGACATCCATGCACAGGACGGCGAAGTAAAGGCTGCGGCACTCAGCAGCAGTCTCGGAAATTTGTCGCAGGGGAATAACAGCGATGCCGGCACTGTGAGTGGGAGCGGACTGCTGCCGCTGCTTCTTCTGTTGGGAATGTGGGTGTTTTTGGCTCTGTGAGGAGTGACTGGCTGCCGCGTGGGACACTTCGACCCTCCCTGCACAAAAATACACGTGATAACAAATTTCCTTCTCAAATAACATTTATTTTATTCCCTGTTTGCTTTGCGTTTTGTTTTTGTTTTTACTTTTTATTTCTAATCTCATTTCCCCACACCCTTTTTTTGCTTTTGGGGCAATCACTATGGACTTTTTTTCTTTTCTACTCTTCCCTCTTTCAATTGTTTTTTGCTGCACTCTTCCTGTGAGGGGTGCCGTGTGTTTCCCGCCCAACTGCTCCACTCGCACACCCACCGACACGCTCATGACGACGGCCCTGTGCGCCTCGCCTGCTGCACGCATGAGGAGGGGCCGCGACGAACGGCGCGCTGAGGGAGCCGTGACGTGTGGGCGTGCGACGAGGGCCTGTGGGGCGGAGCACACATTTCTTTCCCTCTTGTTTTGTTTTCTTTGCGGCCAGGGCGGGCAGACACCCGCAGCGCCACACACACACAGTTACACCCTGCCGCCGTGTTTTTCTTTAAGGATTTGCTTTGCTTTGCGTGTTTATTTCGTGCGGTGGCGCACCCTTCGGTGTCGGCCTCGTGAGCATTTCTCTCCCCTCCGATGATTTCTTTTCTTTTTGCTGCGCTCACTCTCCCGATGGAGGGACGCGACTCCCGTCATGTCTGCGTGCTTCTCTCAGTCCCCACACACACACGAGTGACTGTGCTCTGCGGGCCGCACTCACGCGCCGATGAGAGGGCTGAGGGGAGCAGCAACACGCAGATGACCCCATGAAATATAAATGGTGTGCGGACACACATGGAGGGTCGGACGGTTGAAGCACACGTAACCATCCTTTTAATTTTCTTTTGTGGGCAAAATACATACAGACAGTTTGGTGTGGCCACACGGCAGCCAGGATTTTTTTTTTCTTATTTTGTGTGGAACAGTAATGGACGATTTCTTTTTTATTTATAATTATTTTGTGTGATGGGGTTTATATAAGACGAAGGGGAACGTGTTTTGTTTTCAATGAATATTGTGTGAATTGCCACTGCTTGGGCTGCAGTGCAGTCATGAGTTTGAGCGGTCTTCTTGTTGTTGTTTCCGTTATGCGTCTCCGCTGTACATTTTTGTGCGTCTCTCCACATACTCTGCTCCCTCTTTTCTACGTCTTTGCTTTGTGTTTTTGCAGGCACACACAACCACACACACACACACAAGATGCACATTGCAGTGGATTTGAATGCACCTTTTTGTAGTGCATGCTGGCAGTTGCGTGTGGCGGCTGTTGTCTTCTTCCGTGGCCATGAGGAGAAGGAAGAGAGGGAGCGCGCACCCCGAATCTATTTTCCTGCGGGTGTGATGCACCGCGTGTGACTGCGTTGAGTTGGGCTCCGTGTCCCATTGAGGGCGGGATGGCAGGAATTTTGTGCCGCGTCATGGATGGATGAGGGTTCGCTTGCTCCGTGTGCGTTGTGTGGTGGCCGCGGGTTTTGGCCATTTCCCTGGGGCTGCGGGAATGAGCTGGAGGAGATGGTGGTGGATGTCTTCTCCTCCTGCATGGTGGGGGGCTGCTGGCGTTGTGTGCCTTCCTTGCGTGGATGCCGTCTCGTGGTGTGTGAACCGTGCGGCTGGGCCTGCTGCCCTCTCCTCATGTTGTCTGCGCTCTCTCGCTGTATCCGCTGTGCCTCGTCCCTCTCCCTCTCGTTCCATTCTTTTCCTTTTCGTCTCACCGATCGGCTGACTGACTCCAGCGACTCCACTACGGGCGATGATGACTGCGGCTCCGTGTGGTGTGCGCCGTGCAGTTCCTTGCGATCTTGTGCTGCTGCTGCTCGTCCGTGCGCGTGACGGCGACAGGAGACGATAATGATGATAACAGCCGTCCTCCCAGCCCTGAGCTAGGGAAACCGGATCCTACAGAAATATGCCTGGTGCATTACAGCCATATGGTGGGGAGACCGGTGTGCCACGGACAGAGAGTGGGAGAGACAGCGAGGAAGGTTTGAGAAGTCAAGGACCTTCTTTCCAAATGAAGCAGGTACAGCCATCACTGGACAGACACCAGCTCCGCCAGAGACACTACGTTCGGCTAGCGATAATCCATAGCCACCAGGTTTGGCAACTCAGTCTCCACACACACACACAAGGTGCGACCGGTATGTCAGATGCACAAAATGAAAGGGCGCAGTAAAATACAAGAGGTGATGAGAATCATAAGGCACCGACATCAAACCAGAAGATAAAAATGCCAAATACGACCACCAGTACAACAAAGGCACTAAGTACTACGACTACAGAGGCGCCAACCACGAAGACCACCCGCGCACCGTCACGTCTGCGCGTAATCGACGGCAGCCTCAGCAGCTCTGCGTGGGTGTGTGCTCCGCGTTGCTTCCCGCATCCGTCACGTTGAACGCATGACAGACACGCTCATATGCATGCTCACTGGAGTCTTGGGTTTGTCATCTTTTTTTAAATTTTTTGCTTGTTTCTTAAAATTTTGATCTGCAGGATATTATGTGAGTTTTGCAATCGTGCTGATTCCATGTGTCTCATGGTTTGTTCTCTGCTACTTCTGCTGGGCTGCCATTTGTTGCTGTGCGGTGGCTGTGCGTGATGTAGCGGCCGTGTCTCTCTTTTTGTTTTCACATGCTATTGCAGGTTGGCTTCAAAGCGTTAAGTGGCTAAACTGTTTGTGATGATGACTGCCCGTTTGCTCTGCGTCCTGTTGGTGCCTTCACTGATGTGCTTTTTCATTTGCGTGTGTGCGGCAGTTGCTGCGACGGAGGTGCGTGTGCGGCCTGCCGGTGATGGCGCGGTGACTGCTGGGCACATGTGGGCAGTGATGGCTGCGGAAAGTGACCACTTGGCCGGTGGCTCTGGACGAAATGGGAGCGTGAACTCTGAAGAAAATAGCAATCAGGAAGACGAGGGAGGTGAAGGAAACACAGCGGGTGATGGTCCTACGCCCACGCCCCCTGAAACACTCACTCCTACGACGAGGAGGGATCAATCCAGCAGCGATCAACTGCGAAGTATCACTTCCAATCCTTCTGACACTGGTGACGTGTCCGATTCCCAGACCCATGCAAGTGGACAGGAGTCTTTGAGCGGGGGGCCCGCTGCAGGCACAAAATCCCCACTCCCCAACTCATCTCAGCAGGCAGCAGGTGGAGTGCATGCTGGAGGTGGGAGTTCCTCCCAGGGCAGTCGGGCTTCAGGACAAACCGTCGAAGGACAGTCACAGGTGTCAGAGACGGCAAAGGCAACACCGCAAGGCGGTGGAGGAGGAGGACCCGGAGCGCACCACGAAGCCGACCACACCACAAAAGATGACGGTGGTAACCCCCTGGGCAAAAACGGCAATGAAAAGGAAGAGCCACCAGCGGGATCGCAAACTGCACCACGACCCAGCAGTGGCGGGAGTGCTAATGTCGCACCGAATCCCGCTGTCTCCATTCCACTGCCCCCAGAGCCAAAGCCAACAAGTGAGGCAACCGGTACGGGAGAATCTCCACATCCGACCGATAATGCACAGACACAAAGTATGAGGACCGATACTGCACCAAGCACGGCACAGACTCAAAATTCGCCGAACACTAAAGCACAGGAATCAGAAGCAGAAATCACTACAACAGAGGCATCTAGTGATACGGCCAGGAATACAGAGGCGCCAACCACGACGACCACCCGCGCACCGTCACGTCTGCGCGAAATCGACGGCAGCCTCAGCAGCTCTGCGTGGGTGTGTGCCCCGCTGCTGCTTGCCGTATCCGCGCTGGCGTACACCGCTGTGGGCTGAAGAGGTGTGTGCGGGCTGTGCATGCCAGCACCCAATCACGGGGAATTGTGCCCGCCTACTGTGGTCCGATGTATAAATTAAGAGTAATTATGATGATTGTGCTTTGCTTTGCTTGCTTCTGCTGCCCTGATGTGTGCTTCATGTTGCTGCTTCCTGTATCCGCCACTTGGCACGCATCCGACACTCATATGCACAACACGGAGACAACTGTTTGTGTGGACGCACTGATGAGGGTAGGCGCATGCGCGTTGGAGCTATTCGGAGCAGCTCTTTGTTTTTTTTTTTTTTGTGTGTGTGTGTTTTTGCTGTTTTACTTCATTGCTGCTTGATTCCTTTTGTTTTGTTTTGTTTGTTTTGAGTATTTTTCTTTTTGTTAAATTTTGGCAGGGTGTTGTGCATTTTTTGAAATTTCATTGCTTTGATATTTCCCATGAAATGCTTGCTGCTGGTGGTGTTTTTTACTGTTCCTTGTCTCTCCTTTTGCTTTCACTCTCTGTTGACGTGTTGTTAGTTTGTGCTGAAGGCTGCACGCAAGTGACAGGAGTGATGGCGATGATGATGACTGGCCGTGTGCTGCTGGCGTGTGCCCTCTGCGTGCTGTGGTGCGGTGCGGTTTTTGGACGCGCGATGGACGATTACTGCAGTGAGGGTGGAGGGAACGGTTTGAGGCACACGAGTAATGGTGGAGATGACGGCGTGTCTCTAAAGGCGGACTGCGGGTTGTTATCCACTCGAATGGCATTAATAAAGGCGGTTGAAGCTGCGGAAGGTGAACAAGAATTGAGTGGTGATACAAAACCACAGGGAAATTTGAAGGAGCCATTACCTAATAATACGGAGGGCAGTCCAGCGCCTGGTGCGGGAGGAAGTGGTGTCGCAGTTCAACCACCACCAGCAGTAACGCTGGAGCACGAAGGTTCAGATACAGGAGGACAGCAGGTGACGCTGCCTAACGTGGTGGATACAAATGGTGGAAAAAAAGGAGATGATAAGAATGGAAGTGAACTTGAACCCGAAGAAATAGGAGCTGGTCAATCTTCATCATCATCATCTGGAGGCGATGGCACTTTGGGTGGTAAAGGACTCCCCTCGAAACAAACTTCCAAGAGTAATGAACCCTCCAACGGCACGCCGACACAAGAAGAGGATGCAGGAAATCATCGAATTACACCTCACATTCGTGATGCAGAGGCGGAAGAAGAACACGAAGTAAAAAAGAAAACTTAAGTCATGAGGCACCAACAGAGACACGTGGAAGTCCAGCCAACGACGCAGGAATACAAACGGCAACACCATCGCCACCACCAGCAACAATGAATGAACCGTCCAGCACTGAGGATTTACCACCCGTGCAAGCGCTACAACGCGTCCAAGACGACCATGCGGAATCAAGGCCACCATCACCCACGGCAAACGGTGATGCTGACAATAACGAATCTGAAAAGAGCACTGAAGAGGGCATTCCGAGCAATGATTCAGCAGCTGATGCTCCAGGGACAGCAGAGGGTAAACAAAATGAAAATAAAGATGCCAATCCGAAAGAAACACCAGTCGAAGCCACAGCCATGAAAAATACAACGGCGACGAGTGGAGACAGCGACGGCAGCACCGCGGTCTCCCACACCACCTCCCCTCTTTTGCTTCTTCCTGTTATTGCGTGTGCGGCTACTGCTGCGGCTGCGGTGGTGGCCGCGTGAGAGTGAGTGAGAGAGAGCCGTGCACCGCCCACACACACACTCGTCTTTCACTCACTCTCTGTGTGTGTGTCCCCTTGCATGGACTCTCGCCCTCACCTCACCCCACGAAGCACACACATAATGTGCCCATTGTATATATTGCATGCACACCCATGCAGGCCCGTTGGTGCTCTCTTTTGCACGACACGCACCGCTGCCGTCCTGCCTGGCTGCATGGGCGGAGCACCGTAACTGTTTCTGTTTTGTTTTTATTGCATTGAGTGGGCGACCTCTCTCTCTCTCTCTCCCTGTGTGTGTGTTTTGCTTTGCGGGAGCAATGAGAGTGTGTGCGCTGGTCGTCCCACGCTTCGGCTTTTTGTTTTGTTTTTCATTGTTTTGTGGTTGAGAGCACCCATTCCGCGGGCTGCGTGTGTGTGTGTGTGTGTGTGTGTGTGATGATATGAGTAATTTGCGTGTGTGCTATCTGCCTCTCTCTGCCGTTGCTTTCATTTGACTCTCTTGTGGCGCACAGCTGCTCTGCAATTATAGGCGCTGCCAAACACAAAAGCACAAACAAATGCACACACACGCCATGTCGCACACAAGTGGGCTGTCCCTGCACTGCTAGAGGAGCTCTCGGCGCGCTTTGGAATGTCGCAGCGGGCACCATTGGACTCGGTGCATTGGCGCCTGTGGCTGCCTATGGCGACGCCCCGATCCGCTCTGTTGGAAAAGCCGGCGTGGTTGTGGGGCGGCGGGAGAGCAACGGCGGACACGGTGACCTCTACGCAGTGAGTTCACAGTAACTTCCTTGGCCAGTGGCAGTGCGGATGGAACTGTCATAATGATCGCACCGCCGGCATTCTTGTTGTCAAGTTCCCCGAAATGAGAGCGGTGAAAGAAGGTCCGTCCGCATGACGCTTTGCATCTCCGCCTCAGGGCTGCGCATGGCAATTTGGGTTGCCGTGCGGTGATGCCACAGGGTATGATCTGCTGGGAGAGCGCGCTGTGCGATGCTCCTGCACCTGTGACTGGTGCTGTGCCGTTGGCGGATGTTGAGTGGCCGTTCACACAAATATTGCGACACCACGAGGAGAGCAGACCAAACACCCCGCGTGCAGGGAGCGTTGCGGCTGGTGAGGACTCTGTGCGACGGTGATGAATGCTCAGTCGACGACGGATTGACGGATTGTCCCTTTGATTTAGTCGGTGCGCATGCGGTGTGTATGGCCGCCACTGTGGTTTCCCGTTACTCCGCTGCTTGTGCCGCTTTCTGACGCACCACTGGCACTAAATCGTTTTATTTCTTTTCTTTCTTTTTTTCCTTTGCCTCCCGCATCCACGCTGCACTGCTACTGCTGCTGCTCACACGAAACCAAGAAATGCATTTTTTTCAGGCCATGCGCCAGCCTCGCCATGCCACGCCGCCACTTCCATTGCTGGTGTTGCTGCTGACGTGCTGCGCCAGTGGGTGCGTTGCCGCTGTACTCGCCACACAATACCGCTGTGGGTTTGAAGTGATGATGAGGAGGAACGGCCCGCTGTTAACTGCGGTGGTGCGTGAGGTGCCGTGCAAGGGACACGGCGCGATGCAGGCGTACACCGTCGCCACACAGGATGACGACAGTGGCTGGGAGCCGATCCGCATGGCGGTTTACACGGAGGATCTGGAGAGGCACGAACAAGAGGAAGTACTGCGAAGAGGGAGAGGATGAGTGCTACAATGCGTTGGGGCAAAGGGTGTCATGCAAAGCAGAGCATTTCCTGACGGAAGAAAAGACACAATTGTACACTGGAAATATTCTCCCTGGTGCCGTCAAACTCCACACTGAGCGGCTAATTGTGAAATCCACAGGCGGGACGATAACTGTACCGAGGGCTATGAATGGACCGTGCAGCCACTTTACGGTTCCTACCAGGCACAAGAGTGACGGTGTGCCGAATGCAGATTTTATCATCTGCGCTGCTGCTAGGCCATCAGGCACGGATAGCAGGGCTGTGTGGGCGGCCGCGTGTAGCACACTGACAGATTTTTGAGCTTTCATTGGCGCCATGAACTTTTATTCAAAGTACATGACTGACACGGCGTGGAGCGTTCGCGTTGCCGCACACGAAATTGCGCATGCTCTTGGGTTCAACCAGGAGAGCATGAGAGAAAAGAGTCTGGTGAAGAAGCGAGAGAGAGGTGTGCGTGGGAAGCACCGCAGGATGGTGGCAGGGAAGCACGTTCAGGAGAGGACGAAAGCGCACTTTGGTTGTGAGTCTCTCGAGGGCATGGAGCTGGAGGACGAAGGTAGCACTCGGGAAAAAGAGATCCCTCACTGGAAGGGACGCCACGCGCGGGACGAGCTGATGGCTCCCACAGTTGGTGCCGGCTACTACACGGCACTGACGATGGCGGTGTTCGCGGATATGGGATACTACCGCGTGAATTGGAGCATGGCGGAGCCGATGAGCTGGGGCAGAAGCTCTGGCTGCGACTTCCTGGTCAACAAGTGCAATACAACCGATAGTCTTGCCGCCAAGTATCCTCACATGTTCTGCGATGCTAAAGACACAGAGACGCTTCGCTGCACCTCCGACCGCCGTCACGTCGGGACGTGCACCGCAAACATTGTTGAAGACAAGGGGATTCCTGCGGATAAGGACGTTTGCCCTGTTGTATCTTCGGAATTTCACGAAATATCGTCTGGGACAACGTACAGGACGTGCTCGGACGAAAATGTGGATTATCTCCGTGGGTCGCTGACTGGCGGTGGCTCGTGGTGCCTGGACGCGGAATTACTGGAGAGGAAGGACGATGATGGCCATAAAAGCGTTAAGGGAGTGTGCGCGCAGGTGTTGTGTGATGGGGGCACAGTGAAGGTGAAGTACCTCGGCAGCAGTGGGTTTCAGCCTTGCCCTGAGGACACTGACATCCCAGTGACGTTGAAATATTTTCAGAAAGATGGGAAAATCAATTGCCCCACGTACGGCGAGGTGTGCACCATTGCCGCGAAAGGCAGCAGTCTTGTCATTCCGAGTGCGTTGGTGGGTGGACATGGTGACGAGCAAGAGGAGGAAGCAGAAGAGTCGGCGGTTGCTTCAGGGTCGCCTTCTCCGGAGGATACTCGTCCACAGTTGTCTCCTGTGGCGTCTGGTGCCTCCATTGAAAAGGAGCCTCCCGGCGCTTCGGCTGCGGGTGTCGCTGGTGGTGGCCTTCATGCCGGTCCGAGGGGTGATCCGGGGGTGCGGACCGAAAGTGAGGACAACACTCAGCGGCGAGGGAGGAGACCTGGCAGTGGAAGCGAGGGAGCCAACAGAGCCTCCGGCCCCGACGCTTTTTTTTTTTTTGCGCCATCACCCGGCGAGGACGTTGCAGGAGCGGAGGGCGACCCGCGGGCGGATTGCCCAGCGGTGGTTCCCAGTGCTTCCGCGCCTGCCACTCCGATTCCGTCCGTCAACGGCGTCGATTTTCAGGCGATACCCGATGCGTTGGTACAGCAGGCCGACAGTGATGGCGGTGTGGCAGATGCTACTGCTGGCCTCATTCCCTTTGTGTTTCTTGTTGTGGTCGCTGCGGCGGTAGTGGTGGTAGTGGTGGTGCCTCTTTGAGCGGCCGCGGCGGCTGGGCGCAATCAAACTGCGGCTGGGCGACAGTATTTACTTGGCACATTGGCCCCGCACTCAAGATGTGCAAAACCGTAGCAATAGCACTATAATACACTCACTGCATTCCCCGTTTCCTTTGCTTGCGGGTGATGGGCAAAATGACCGGTCTTTTATTGCATTGTTTGTTATTCTGGGAAAAGGTGTTTTTGTTTTATTGCTTAGAGGGTCTAACTTCCGTGAAAACTGTGTGTGAGCGAAGTAACATGGAGAGAAAAGACATTTCCCAGCACCACATGTATACACGCGTTTTTTGATGCGATTGGGACGAGGGGAAATCACCGTACTCTAATCACGAGTAAAAAGTAAAGGAAATGTTCTCCAATGGAGGCGGGGTCGTGCCAGTAGCTGTTTCTCTGAAGGACAGGGACGACTGTCTCTGCATCCGTAACTGGTGCATGCGGCTTTATCTTTTACACTTTTGCTTGTTTTTGTGACTTTGCTGTTTTTTTTTTGTTTTTTTTTTTTTTTGTGTGTGTGCGTCATTGCGAGAATGTGGAGCTTAAATAATTTCTGTGCTTCGGCTTTCAATCTGTATGCGCTCTTTTTATTTTTTTGCCTTCCCGAGTTTTTGCATCCGTTTTTGATTGGCTGTGTGTGTTTCGGGTGCTCTGCTGCACTGTGGGTAGTGTGTCTTAATTCCTTCTGTCCCTGCTGTCCTGATTGTGAAAACACGCTGTGGGTCAGGGTGCATGGCTCCGTGGTTGCGGCACTATTTGTTGTGGTTGCGTTGGGACAGCCCCGACAAGACTGCCAACGTGTGGCTCTTGGGTGTCTCGTTGGGCTCTTTTCCTTCTCCTGCGCGATGGACTCCCGTCGTCGGCGCACCCTTTCGTGCAGTGGCGTCAGCGCAACAAGGTGGCAGTTTTGTTGTTGTTGCAGCTTCAGCTGTTTGGTTTTTTCCTCTGGTATTGTGAGGTGCAGGTGTCGGATGTGGCGGCAATGAGCCGAAGATAAGGAAGGAGGAGGATGGTGCGTGCGTGCGGGAGGGCCCCGCGGTGTTGGATCGGTGCGCACTGTTTGCGGGCTTGATGCGCCCCTTTGGTGCATGGCGTGTCTTGGTGTGTCCTTCTTGCCGTGTGTGGTGCCAGCCGGCTCTTCACGATTGTGGCAATGGCGTGTTGACAGCGGTGTTTGCGTCGGCGTTGGCTGTTCCACCCTCTGGGGCTACGAGGGCGTATGCGTCACGATGAGCGACACCAATCGCGCACGACGCCTGGTCTGCAAGCAAGTGACGCACCGATTGCCGACGCGGCGCGGCCCTCTTGCCTTTTTCCTCCCTCTGGTAGCCTACAGTCTGATGTCTAGCCGTAGTGGTCTCCTCTTTTCTCACTCCTTTTGTGTGTGACCGCATGCACTGACCACAACAATTGTACAATATAAGTATTACAGAGTGCAGGGCTGTGCGTGTGTGTGTGCCTGCTGCCGTGGATTGGAGTGTGTGTCGTGCGTGGTGTGTGGCGTACGGTGCATGCCTGGCTGCTGCCCTCTCCTCATGTGGTGTGCCCTCTGTGTGTGTCTGCCGCACCTTTCTTCTCCCCTGTTGCTCTCCATGTCCCTCACTGTGCAGATCAGCTCCACACCACTGAACGACCACACTCACGATTATGATGACGTGCCGTCTGCTGTGCGTCCTGTTGGTGCTTGCCCTTTGCTGCTGCCTGTCCATGTGCGTGGTAGACACTGCCCCGACTGAACCTCAAATTGAGGGAAAAGGCGCCAGCCTGCCATCCACTACGCCAGAGACTAGTTCTGAGACTCAAGATGCTGACGAAGCAAGTCAATTGCGCTCTCCAGAAGAAGACACTAGTCTGGATCCGGAGAATCAAGTTGATGCGAGGGGAAAGGACACCAATCCGCCGTCCGCTGCAGCAGAGGGAGCACTTCGGAGTAACGGTGAGTCAGGTTCACTGAACCAGGAGTCCGGTGCGGCACAGGGTAACACCGCCCGTTCATTGCCCCCTGGACCAGCCACTGAGCCTAGCAAGAAAACTGAGACGGATCCGGGGGATAAAGATAATTCTAAAAAGATCGTGACGCCTGAGGATACCTCCGAGACGACGACGACCACTACAACAAAAGCACCAACCACGATCACAACCACTGCGCCAGAGGCACCAAGTGGTAAGGCCACAACTACAGAGGCGCCTACTACGACGACGACCACCAGCGCACCGTCACGTCTTCGTGAAATCGATGGCAGCCTCGGCAGCTCTGCGTGGGTGTGTGCCCCGCTGCTGCTCGCCGTATCCGCGCTGGCGTACACCACTGTGGGCTGAAGAATTGTGTGTATTCTGTGCGTGCCAGCACTCAACCACGGGGACATGTGTACGTCCACTGTGGTCCGATGTATAAAGTAAGAGTAATTGTTGATGATTGTTTTTTGCTTTACTTGCTTCCGCTGCCCTGCTGTGTGCTCCGCATTGTGCCCCACATCCGCCACGTTGAACGCATTCCGGACACAATCATATGCATGCGCAGCGGAGCCTTGGGTTTGTTTTTTTGTTTTTTATAACTTCTGATTTGCGGGACGGTGTGTTTTTGCAATTGCACTGATTCCATCTTCTCTATAATGTGTGCAAGCTACTGGCGTTTGTTGCTGTGCGGTGGCTGGGTGTGGTGTAGCGGTGGTTTTTCTTTTGTTGCTTCGGCTCTGCGTTGACGTGTTGTTAGTTTGTGCTGAAGGCTACACGCAAGTGTCAGGAGTGATGATGACTGGCCGTGTGCTGCTGGCGTGTGCCCTCTGCGTGCTGTGGTGCGGTGCGGCTTTTGGACACGCGATGGAAGATTACTGCAGTGAGGGTGGAGGGAACGGTTTGAGGCACACGAGTAATGGTGGAGATGACGGCGTGTCTCTAAAGGCGGATTGCGGGTTGATTTCCACCCGAATGGGATTAATAAATGCGGTTGAAGCTGGGGACGACGGTATAGATGAAAATGGTAATGCCGTATTGGAAAATAAGGACAAATCACAGCATGGTAGTGTCTTGGCTGGTACTGGGGGCAATGAAACGCCTGGTCAAAAGGGAGTGAAAGGTGCCGCAGGTGCAGGATTACCACCCTCGCCGTCTGGGCCTGGAGGATCAGATACAGAAGAACAGAGGCAGCCAGAACAGTTGGATACAAAAGGAAAAGAGGCAGGAGGTAAGAGGGATGAAAAGGGCGGCAAGGCAACTGAGTCCCAACAACAAAGAGCTGATCAATCTTCTTCATCTGGCAGCGACGGCCCTCAGGGTGGCAAAGAACCCGCTTTGAAAGAAAAATCCGAGAGTACTGAATCCTCCGTTGACACGCCGACACAAGAAGATGAAGTTGAAGCGGAAGAAACAAATGTGTCAGAAGAAGAAACCGGAGGAGACGAAGAAAACAACAATAATGTGGCACTCACAGTGACAAGTGAAAGTCAAGCGAAACTGAAAGGAACACAAACAGCAACACCACCAACACTACCAACAACGCAAGTGAATGAACGCTCCCGCACTGAGGATTTAGGACACGTGCAACAGCCAAAAGGCGTCCAAAGCGACATTGAGTCAAACAGCAATTCACAAACTGAGGGCGCTGCCCCCATCACAGCCAATCAACACAATGAGCCATCTGCCGACCATGCAGGATCCAGGCCACTATCACCCACGGCAAACGGTGATGCCGCCAATAATGATTCTGACAAAAGCACTGAAGAGGGCATCCCGAACAATGATCCAGCAGCTGATGGTGCAGGGACAGCAGAAGAAAAACAAAATGAAAATAAAGAATCCAATCCGAAAGAAACATCAGTCGAAGCCACAGCCATGAAAAATACAACGGTGACGACTGGCGACAGTGACGGCAGCACCGCCGTCTCCCACACCACCTCCCCTCTTTTGCCTCTTGTTTTTGTTGCGTGTGCGGCTGCGGTGGTGGCCGCGTGAGAGTGAGTGAGAGAGAGCCATGCACCGCCCGCACACACACTCGTCCTTCACTCACTCTCTGTGTGTGTCCCCTTGCATGGACTCTCGCCCTCACCTCACCCCACGAAGCACACACATAATGTGCCCATTGTATATATTGCATGCACACCCATGCAGGCCCGTTGGTGCTCTCTTTTGCACGACACGCACCGCTGCCGTCCTGCCTGACTGCATGGGCGGAGCACCGTAACTGTTTCTGTTTTGTTTTTATTGCATTGAGTGGGCGACCTCTCTCTCTCTCTCCCTGTGTGTGTGTTTTGCTTTACGGGAGCAATGAGAGTGTGTGCGCTGGTCGTCCCACGCTTCGGCTTTTTGTTTTGTTTTTCATTGTGTTGTGGTTGAGAGCACCCATTCCGCGGGCTGCGTGTGTGTGTTTGTGTGTGATGATATGAGTAATTTGCGTGTGTGCCATCTGCCTCTCTCTGCCGTTGCTTTCTTTGGACTCTCTTGTGGCGCACAGCTGCTCTGCAATTATAGGCGCTGCCAAACGCACAAGCACATGCACACACACACATGCCATGTCGCTCACGCTGCGTAGAGGTCTGAACGCTGAGAATGCACATAAAAGGTTCTTGCTGCGGCGGCCCTGCTAGGAGGGAGGTTGTCAGCCCGAGAATTCTTTCGTCGACGTGTGGAGGGTGTGATGTTTGCGGCGTGCAGCCGGTGGGTGGTGTTGAGGGTGCCGTGGGCGAGTGCGGATTGTTTCTCGCCATGGAGCTGCGCGTTCCGACGTGTTTATCCCGCTGTGGATTTGCCGATATTCTTTGGCTGTGCGGGGTGATGTGCGTTGGAGGGCGCGCTGGAAGGGACAAGCAGTAAAACGACTGGTGGCAGCGCGTTGGTGGTGCGAAGGGCGGCTGCACCCTTTTGCGTCCCGTTGTTTTGTCGGTGTTGCTTGGTGTGTGCTCACGCGTGATGAATAATGCATCCTCCGTGACTCCTGCTTGTAGTGGCAACAGCCGCTGTGTGTTCCCGGTGTATTTCTACTGCTTCTGCTGTTCTTTGTGTCTGTGTGCGTGAGTTGTTGTTGTTGGGAGTGACTGCGGCGGGGATGATGGTGCCACTCACTGTGGATGGGTGGCGGTGTTTACTGTTTCACCCCTTTCTTGGCATCTTTTCTCTCCACCCTCTCAATCACACACGAAGAAGGAAACCAAGCGAATCGCTACTGTGAAATTGTAAGGCTCTAGAAGGACCAACAGCACACACACACACCGCCCACACACATATTTATATGCTCTCACGTGTTGCTGCAGCTGTCATGGCACTCCGCACACACAACCGTCGCCGCGTGACCGGATCCAGCGGAAGGAGGAGGGAAGGAAGAGAGAGTGAGCAGCAGAGGCCCAACATGTCCCGGCATCCCTTCTATTCTGCGGTGCTGCTCCTCGCCGTTGTGATGATGTGCTGCTGCAGTGGAGCTGCATCCAGTCAGGACACGTCGCCAGCTTCAGGATCTTCAAAGGGGAAATTGTTTGATTGGAGAGATAAGAACGGAGAAACAGTGAGTTCGCTCCGTGTTCCCAGTCTTGTTGAGATGAATGGTGATGTGTTTGCCGTTGCTGAGGCGCAGTGCACGGGCACCGGAGAATGCGTTTTTACTGGGATTGCCTCGGAGCTCCTGACATTGAGTGATGAAGAATCAAAAGAATTGGATACAAATAAACTGAAGACGCAAGTACTGGTGAACCGTTCTTCCGGAGGAGAACAATGCCCCTCCCAAACAGCAGTTCTGGCTGGCACTCAAAGAGTGAAGAAGGTACATGTGAGCCGACCAACAACAGTCGTGCAGGGAAGTGATATTTACATGCTTGCTGGAAACTACAGCTGGACATATGAGGATAAGGCAGATTCTGTGTTTCAATGTGGACTCTTGCTGGTAAAAGGTAACATTAACAATGAGGAAGGCAGTACCAACAAAAGGATCCTTTGGAAAGATACTTACGATCTCCCATGGATTTCTAACGGCAGACAGGAACAATCCTGGACACGACTGATTGGCGGTGGTGGATCGGGTATTAAGATAAAAGGTGATACTCTCTTGTTTCCATTGGAAGGCACAAAAAAAGAGGATGGGAAAGCCGTTTCACTGATTATGTACTCCTCGGACACTGCGGGTTGGGTGGTATCGAGGGAGATGTCTGCCGACGGCTGCGGTGATCCCTCCGTCGTGGAGTGGAAGGACAAACTCATGATGATGACTGCGTGTGATGATGGCCGCCGCAGGGTGTACGAGTTTAATCTAACGGAGTCGTGGACGGAGGCGCTCGGGACACTCTCGCGCGTGTGGGGCAACAAACACAAGGGAAATAAGAAGGGCGTTGGGAACGGGTTTATCACAGCGACGATTGAGAACAGGGACGTGATGCTCGTCACTCTGCCGGTATATTCCGAGAAGGCTGATAAAAAAGAAAACGGAAAGAATGAACTCCATCTTTGGCTGACGGACAATACGCACATTGTTGATATTGGGCCGGTGTCCGAGGAAGATGAGGACGCTGCCGCCAGCTCCCTGCTGTACAAAAGTGGGAATAATAAGAAGGAGGAGTTGATTGCACTGTACGAGAAGAAGAAGGGCGAGAAACCATCACCCGGTATGGTTTCTGTGCGTCTGACTGCGCAGCTGAAGCGGGTGAAGGAGGTGGTGGCGACCTGGAAGGAAGTGGACGAACGTGTCTCTCAGCTGTGCACCACTTTACTTGCTCAGAAGGGTTTCTCATCTGACAATGCCTGCGGCGCTGATAAGATCACGGATGGGCTGGTTGGCTTTTTGTCCGGCAACTTCTCTGATGGCACATGGAGGGACGAGTACCTCGGGGTGAACGCCACAGTAAAGAGCGGTGCAGCAGGGGCAACAAAGACTTCCGATGGTGTGACGTTCCATGGAGCGTGGGCGGAGTGGCCCGTTGGCAGTCAGGGGGAGAATCAGCTGTACCACTTTGCGAACTACAACTTCACTCTTGTGGCGACGGTGTCTATCGACAGGGTGCCGAAGGAAGATACTCCCATCCCTTTGATGGGCGTGAAGAAGATGAATGGTGCCGGTAAGAATAAAGTATTCCTGGGACTGTCGTACAGCAACAAAAATAAGTGGCAATTGCGGTGCGGTGACGAAAAGACGACGGAGCTCAGGAGCAGTTGGAAGCCAGAGACAACACACCAAGTGGCTATTGTGCTACAGAACGGCACCCAGGGCACCGCGTACGTTGATGGTCAGCATGTGGGTGTGGGTGCGTCGTGTGCATTGGGAAGCACGGAATCCCAAAAGATCTCCCACTTCTACATTGGAGGGGACGAACGCAGTGCAGGCGGCGCAGGGAGCAAAGAAGAAGTGTCAGTGACTGTGACGAACGTCCTGCTGTACAACCGCCCGTTGAGTACTGCGGAGATGACTGCGCTTAAAATGAAAAGCGTTAATATTCCAAAGCTGTATCATGCAAAAACAGAGCCGAGGGGTACTCCGTCTACTCCCGCCGGGCAACAGCCGTCGGAATGGGGGCATTTGGTGGGAAGCAGTAAAGATGCGAGTGGTGGTGTGGAGGGGGCCGATTCACAGATCAGGGAAGTAAATGCCACGGCACTCAGCAGCAACCTCGGAAATGTGTCGCAAGAAAATAACAGCGATGCCGGCGCCATGCGTGGGAGCGGACTGCTGCCATCGCTGCTTCTTCTTTTGGGACTGTGGGGGTCTGCGGCTCTGTGAGGAGTGACTGGGTGCCGCGTGGGACACCTGCGGCATCCCCTGCACACAATTACTTCCAAGAACTAAATTATCCTTAAAATAATTCTCTTTTTTTGCTTTTTTTTTGTAATTCATCAATTTTTTTTTTTTTTTTTTTTTGCGTGTGTGCGCGTGTGTGTCCTTTTTTAAAATTTTTTTTTGGTTTTCTGTTTTTTTTTTTTTTTAATCTCTCACTCCCCCTTTCTTTTTTGCTTTTGGGGCAATCACTATGGACGTTCTTTTCTTTTCTACTCTTCCCTCTTTTAATTGTTTCTTGCTGCACTCTTCCAGTGAGGGGTGCCGTGTGTTTCCCGCCCAACTGCTCCACTCGCACACCCACCGACACGCTCATGACGACGGCCCTGTGCGCCTCGCCTGCTGCACGCATGAGGAGGGGCCGCGACGAACGGCGCGCTGAGGGAGCCGTGACGTGTGGGCGTGCGACGAGGGCCTGTGGGGCGGAGCACACATTTCTTTTCCTCTTGTTTTGTTTTCTTGCGGCCAGGGCGGGCAGACACCTGCAGCGCCACACACACACAGCCACACCCTGCCGCCGTGTTTTTATTTAAGGATTTGTTTTGCTTTGTGTGTTTATTTCATGCGGTGGCGCACCCTTCGGTGTCGGCCTCGTGAGCATTTCTCTCCCTCCGATGATTTCTTTTTTCTTTTGCTGCGCTCACTCTCCCGATGGAGCGACGTGACTCTCGTCATGTCTGCGTGCTTCTCCCACTCCCCACACACACACGAGTGACTGTGCTCTGCGGGCCGCACTCGCACGCCGATGGGAGGGCTGAGGGGAGCAGCAACACGCAGATGACCCCTTGAAATATAAACGATGTGCGGACACATGGAGGGTCAGACGGTTGAAAGACATTTAAATATCTTTTTAATTTATTTTCGGACAAAATATGCAGACGATTTCTGGAGCAACATTGTAGTCGTTTGCTTTTTTTGTGTGTGTTTTTTTCTTTTTCTTTTTTTTCTTTTTTATTATTTGGGTGTAGCCGTAATAGAGGACGACTTTTTTTTTCTTTTTTCTTTTTTTATTTTTTTCATTTTTTTTTCTTTTCAAAGTGTGGGGTGTGGAAAGGTGAAGATGAATTTTTATTTATTTATTTTTATTAAATTTTTAATGAATTGCCGCTGCTTTGTCTGCAGTGCAATATTGTGAGCCTGAGCAGTCTTTTTATTTCTGCCATGCACCTCTGCTGCACTGTTTTTGTTTGTGCGTCCCTTCACATGCTCTGCTCCTGTTTTTACTTCTTTGCTTCGTGTGTCTGCGGTGGGAATCACGGTGCCATTGGATGGATGTGTGTGGGACGTCTTTTGCATTGAGTTTGTGGCCGGCTGACGCGGCTGCACGATGCCCGCCATGCGTGGAGGTGCTGCCTGCTCTTGGGGTCATTCTTTTCTCCTTTTTGTTTTTGCACTGCCGGGTGCCTGCGTTGCTCGGTGTGTGCTGACGCGTGACGGACGGTGCCACGATGGCCTCCTCTGGCAGTGACAGTCGCTGTGTTCTAGGCACACACATCCACACACACTTCCTTGTCTCTCTGTCGGTGCTGGACGCGTTGAAGGTCGATTACAGCCACACGGACACCCGCAGGGTTGCTGCGCCGTACTTCTTCCAGCACTGCGATGCCGCCGGCTACACGAATTTGTGGTGCCACAAGTACAACGAGGACAACAAGCTGCAGTGCATGACGGCCAACCTGATCCGCGTGTGTTTCCAGCGCATGGAGCACGTGGGCCAGTACGCGTTGGGCGTTGTGCTCATGATTGTGGAGGAGGGGCGGCACGACATTGTGGCGCTGTGGGTGTTGCGCGGCCGGGGCATGCCGGCGATTGTGAGGAGCGTGGAGGACACGGAGCTGCTGGACTGAGGGAGGAGGTGGCGTACGTTGCGGCGCAGCGGGAGCGCATGACGGACTGCCTGTGCTGGAGGGGCGCGTGTTGAAGTGAGCGTGGCGTGCCTGTGAGGGCCTGAGGAGAGAGAATAACAGTAATATTCACTGTGTGGGTGTTTGAGGAACGGTGCACGGCGAGGATTAATTCTTTTTTCTTTTGATTGTTGTTGAACCGCGCCCACCCAATTGTTGTTGTTTTGGTGCGTGACTCTCATTGCTGGATGGGACGGTGCTTGGTTGTGTGAATTGTTTCTCCTTTTTCTTTCACTTTATGTTGACGGGGAGTTAGTTTGTGCTGAAGGCTACACGCAAGTGACAGGAGTGATGGCGATGATGATGACTAGCCGTGTGCTGCTGGCGTGTGCCCTCTGCGTGCTGTGGTGCGGCGTTTCGGTGGCCAATGGTGATACTGGAAATGATCGCGAGCATTCCGGCCAAGGTGATGTTGGGATTTTTAGTCATTCTTCTTCCTCGGTTGTGGGTCATGGGGATAATGGAGTTGTAACTGATGGAAATTTTCAGGGCAGTGGAAGTCACTCTCCGGGCTTTGCTCCTAATGGTGGCAAAACTTCACTTACTGGTGTTGTTGAGGGTGTGGGTTTAAAAAGCTCTAAGGATGCCTTAACTCCTGCAGAAGAAGGCCGTGGAGGAATGCAGGGTCAGCAAGAATTAGTGCCCAAAGTTTCACATCAGCCCGAAGCGGGAACAACAGGGAAAAGCCATCATAATGCGCCTGAACAGTTGCCCAACGCAAGAACCGAATTAGGAAATGGTGGTGGTGCAACTGCGGAGGGTGATGAAGTAAAAACCACCGTGAAGGATGCACAATTGGGTAGATCTTCCACGAACGACAGCCATCCACCAGCAGCAGACCGAGGGTTGAAGGAGCAGGAAGGCACAGTGAGAAAGGCAACATCAACAGTGGCATTAACGCCAGCAGTGGGACGAGAAACACCACCTAAGGCGGACCCAAAAGAGGACTCACCAAAGGAGAAAGCCGCGTCCAGCGCAGGTGTCACGCAAGATTCACCAACTGTCAGTCAACAACAAACACATTCTTCATCATCCTCCCAAAGTGGAATTGATCCGACTTATACTCCAGGGGAAGGACGCGATGCGGAGGAAATTTTCAACAATAACCAACCATCTGGTGGGGTAGTGCTGAAAGAAGGAGCACAACATGAAACTGTTGCTGGCAGTGAGAAGCCAACAATACCAGCAGCTAACACCCGCAACACAATTGGCACAACCATTTATGGCGACAGCAACAGCAGCACCGCGACAATTACAGCTTTACGGTCTGATGCTGGCACGGAAGGCACTCCAACCACCAACCATCTGAACCGACCCTCCACTGAAGGCGCCACACCACCCGAAACGAATTCCGATGGTGAAGCTGTATCAGCCAACAAATATGATACGGTCTCTCAGAGTACAGGATCCACAACAGCGCAAACCACAAACGCGAAACCAGGTGACACGGCGAAGCCTGGCGACAGTGACTGCGGCACCGCGGTCTCCCACACCACCTCCCCTCTTTTGCTTCTTCTTGTTGTTGCGTGTGCGGCTGCTGCTGCAGTGGCGGCCGCGTGAGTGTGAGGGAGAGAGAGCCATGCACCTCCCGCACACACACTCGTCCTTCTCTCACTCTCTGTGTGTGTCCCCTTGCATGGACTCTCGCCCTCACCTCACCCCACGAAGCACACACATAATGTGCCCATTGTATATATTGCATGCACACCCATGCAGGCCCGTTGGTGCTCTCTTTTGCACGACACGCACCGCTGCCGTCCTGCCTGGCTGCATGGGCGGAGCACCGTAACTGTTTTGTTTTGTTTTTATTGCATTGAGTGGGCGACCTCTCTCTCTCTCTCCCTGTGTGTGTGTTTTGCTTTACGGGAGCAATGAGAGTGTGTGCGCTGGTCGTCCCACGCTTCGGCTTTTTGTTTTGTTTTTCATTGTTTTGTGGTTGAGAGCACCCATTCCGCGGGCTGCGTGTGTGTGTGTGTGTGTGTGATGATATGAGTGATTTGCGTGTGTGCTATCCGCTGCTTTGTCGTTGTTTCTTTGGACTCTCTTGTGCCGCACAGCTGCTCTGCAAGTATGGGTGCTAACAAACATACAAGCACATGCACACAAGGCATAACGCAGACGCTGTGGAGTGGTGTGAAGTCTTAGAACGCACGCACGCACGCTGCGGATGGTCACGGAGGGCACTGTGGGGGCTGGTGTGTTGGTGCTTGTGGCTGTATTTGGCAGCGCTCATATCCACCGTGTTGGAACGGCCGGTGTGTTCGTGGGCCGCTGAAGAGAGCAACGGCGGAAATGGTGACTTCAAAGCAGTGCGTTCACAGTAGTCTCCCGGTCAGTGGCAGTGCGGGGAGAAACAGTCATGACGATTGCAATGCCGTCACGCTTGTTTTTGAGCATCCTGAGAAACGGTAAAAATATATTTGCACACACGACGCTTTGCACCCCCGCTTCAGGGCTGCGCATCACGATGAGGCTGCCGTGCGGTGATGCCATATGATATGAGCAGCTGGGAGAGAAAGAGAGAGCGCTGTGCGATGCTCCTGCACCTGGAACTGACGCTGTGCAAGTGGTGGCAGGTTGGTGGACGGTCACACAAACACTGCAACACCACGAGGGAAGCAGACGAAACACTCCGCGTGCAGGGAGCGTTGCGGCCGATAAGGAATGTGTGCGACGGTGATGGACGCTCAGTCGACGACGGGTTGACGGTTTCTTCCATTGATGGAGTTGGTGCGCATGCGGTGTGTATGGCCACCTCTGTGGTCTCCTGTTACTCCGCTGCGCGTGTCGCATCCTGACGCACCACTGGCACTAAATCGTTTTATTTCTTTCTCTTTCTCTTTCTCTTTTTCCTTTGCCTCCCGCCTCCCACAGCCACGCTGCACTGCTACTGCTGCTGCTCACACGAAACCAAGAAATTCATTTACCTCAGGCCATGCGCCAGCCTCGCCATGCCACGCCGCCACTCCCATTGCTGGTGTTACTGTTGATGTACTGCACCATTGGGTGTATTGCCGCTGCACCCGCTCTGCAGCACCGCCGGGGATATGACGAGATGATGGGGAGGAGCGGCCCACCGCCGACTGTGACAGTAGCACCGCGGGCTTCCACAACAACTCTAATCTTTGGCATCTTCGTGTCAATTGTGCAGCCGCGGCTGCGATGGTGGCCGGGCCTGCATGAAATGGTGTGTGCTGGAGGGGAGAGAAGGCTAGTGGAAAATAGATTGTTCTTCTGATGAATATTGGCTGCACTTCCCGTGGAAAACGAATTCACGCGGTGTGCAGAGATTATTCTTTTTATTATTGTTACTTTGCTTATTTTTATTATTGTTACTTTGCTTTTCTCTTGTTGCTTTGTGTGCTGCGCCTCCGTGAGGGGTGCCGACACGACGGACCGCTCTCGCCGTATGTGCATGCGGTGGAGCCTTGTGTGCCGCTCCTGTTTGCTTCTCTCTCTTCCATCTGTGTGTTGGTGCTGCGGCAGGGCTGTGTGTGTGGCGTACGGTGCATGCCTGGCTGCTGCCCTCTCCTCATGTGGTGTGCCCTCTGTGTGTGTCTGCCGCACCTCTCGTCTCCCCTGTTGCTCCCCATGTCCTTCACTGTGCAGATCAGCTCCACACCACTGAACGACCACACCCACGATGATGATGACGTGCCGTCTGCTGAGCGCCCTGTTGGTGCTTGCCCTGTGCTGCTGCCCGTCCGTCTGTGCTGCGGCACCTGAATCGCCTGAAGCTTCTTCCAGTACAACCACGACGACTAAAACTCAGCCTCCAAATGAGGATGCGGGTTTGTCAAGGCCGTTAAATACGAGGCCTGTTGTGGGGGAGGGAACAGTTGGCGGCAATGAACCAGCTCCGACCGGTCCGGGACAAAAATCAGCTGATGTGACCGTTATCTTACTGGAAGAAGGTACGGACGATACGACAGGGACACAAAGTGACACTAGTATATCTGAGGAACAAGCAGATAAGAACTCCGAAGCTTCTGCCGAGACGACCACGACGACGACCACTACGACAAAGTCACCAACCACGATCACAACCACTGCGCCAGAGCCACCAACTACTACGACTACAGGGGCGCCAACCACGAAGACCACCCGCACACCGTCACGTCTTCGCGAAATCGACGACAGCCTCAGCAGCTCTGCGTGGGTGTGTGCCCCGCTGCTGCTTGCCGTATCCGCGCTGGCGTGCACCGCTGTGGGCTGAAGAGGTGTGTGTGGGCTGTGCGTGCCAGCACTCAACCGCGGGAACTTGTGCGCGTCTACTGTTGTCCGATGTATAAATTAAGAGTAATTATAATGATTGTGCTTTGCTTCATTTGCTTCCGCTGCCGTACTGTGTGCTCCGCATTGTTCCCCAAATCCGCCATTTTGAACGCATCGCGGACATACTCGTATGCATGGGCAGCGGAGTCCTTGGATTTTTTAATTATTGTTTTTCTATTGTTTGCCTTTGAACTTTTTTTTTGAGGCGCGGTTTGCGAGTTCTTCCACCGTACTGATTCCATCTATCTTGTGGTGTGTGCGCTGCTCCTGCTGTTGTTGTCACCGTGCAACGACTGTGTGTGGTGTAGCGGCCGTGTTTCTCATTTCTGTTACTCTGCGTTGACGTGTTGTTAGTTTGTGCTGAAGGCTACACGCAAGTGACAGGAGTGATGGCGATGATGATGACTGGCCGTGTGCTGCTGGTGTGTGCCCTCTGCGTGCTGTGGTGCGGTGCCTGTGGGGTTTATGCGAGGGACCGCGACAGCAACGAACTGGTTGGCAGCATGTCGTCGGGAGTGTTGGGTGCGAATTTGCCCCATATGCCGAGTGGTTCTGATAAAAATGCGGTCATGCTTCCTACGCGGTCTGTCTTGCCAATCACTGTCGCTGAGGCTTTGAATGAGAACGATGTTTCTGTTACAACCGAAGAGGATGCGGATTTAAGTTTGAATACAGGTTCTCTCCATGCTGCTGCTAATGGAGGTACAGGTGGGATTGGAAATACGATTGACAGTCATGCTGGTGGCAGCAAAACTTCTGGTGGTGAAATTGGCAGCCCTGGTGCAGGTGCTGTCGGTGTTCAAGGTGAAGGTGCCCAAAGAAGTGGTGGTGGTGGTGATCCTAACGGAAGTGGACATTCTACTTTGGAAACTCTCGGTAGGGAAGCAAGTGGAAAAGGGGGGGATCAAAGCGGGGTGAGGACAGAAGAGAATTCCAGGAACCCTCCAGCAGAACTCTCACCGTCAGTACACTCAAAGCCACCACTAACACCGCCAGAACCAGCGGGAGTACCACAAATACAAAATGCCCCACAAGTATTACCGCAAAAAACACCACAAACAGCGGAAGCATCACCATCACCGGTAGTTTCGGCAGAAGATAGAGGTACACCGGAATCAAGGGACTCACAGATTTCAAGCGAAGAAACTAAAAAACACTCAACTTCAGAAACCAAAACGGAGTCCCAAGTGAAAGAAAAGTTTTCAAATGGTGGTCTGACAGAAGAAGACGGTCAAGAGGCAACTACACCGAACCTTGCGAAGAATGCAGTTACTGAAACCCCAACGAAAACAACGGCATCATCCCTCTCTACAAGCGGCACTGGTGATGTCCAGACAACAACGGACACGGTTGATAACGGTGCTCAACGGCCTAACACCAAAGAACCACAAGACGGGTTCGAAGATGGTAATACCAAAGTTCCTCCTAGAGCTAGTGGGGCGGCACCACAAACAGCAAAAACAGCCACCATAACTCAAAAAAATGACACGGCGACGAGCACACAGAACAGTGACGGCAGCACCGCCGTCTCCCACACCACCTCCCCTCTTTTGCTTCTTCTTGTTGTTGCGTGTGCTTCTGCGGCTGCGGTGGTGGCCGCGTGAGAGTGAGGGAGAGAGAGCCGTGCACCGCCCGCACACACACTCGTCCTTCTCTCTCTGTGTGTTTGTCCTTGCATGGACTCTTGCCCTCATCTCACCCCGCGCAGCACACACATAATGTGCCCATTGTATATATTGCATGCACACCCATGCAGGCCCGTTGGTGCTCTCTTTTGCACCACACGCACCGCTGCCGTCCTGCCTGGCTGCATGGGCGGAGCACCGTAACCGCTTCTGTTTTTTTTTTTTATTGCATTGAGTGGGCGACCTCTCTCTCTCTCCCTGTGTGTGTGTTTTGCTTTACGGGAGCAATGAGAGTGTGTGTGCTGGTCGTCCCACGCTTCGGCTTTTTGTTTTGTTTTTCATTGTTTTGTGGTTGAGAACACCCGTTCCGTGGGCTGCGTGTGTGTGTGATGATATGAGTAATTTGCGTGTGTGCTATCCGCTTCTCTTCTGCCGTTGCTTTCTTCTGACTCTCTTGTGCCGCACAGCTGCTCTGCAATTATAGGCGCTGCCAAACACACAAGCACATGCACACACATGCCGTGTTTAAAACGCTGAGAATGCACGCACGCACAGGATTGTGGCTGCGGAGGCCCTCGCGAGGGGCGAAGAAGCCTGCGTTTTGTTTTTTTGACATGTTGCTCGGTGTGTGTCGACGCGTGACGGACGGTGCCACAATGGCCTACTCTGGCAATGACAGTCGCTGTGTTCTTGGCACACATCCACACACTCTCCTTGTCTCTCTGTGTGAGTGATTGCAGCAGGGCATTGCTGCGGACCTGATGGGGACCACGACGGCGCCACCCCTCGAGAATGTCCCGCGCACTGTCTCTTGTGGAGCGGCGAGGCGGTTTGCCTGCAGCCCGACTGACAACTGCACAGTCGTTTCATTGCGGTCGCTCCGCCGGCATCACCTGCTGCGGTGGTGTCCGCAAGAGCCGCATCTCAGAAGTTTAAGCCGTTCTCCCTTCAGGATTGCCCTTGCTGCTCGACTGGCGCAGCACCGGCCCGACATGGCTCCCCTGCAGGGGTGCAGGCACCGGAGTGCTCAGCGACGAGGCTCGTTGGCTGCAGCGACATCCACCAGGCCTGCAGTGGGCGTGCCGGCGGCGTGGCCTTCTTGGTGCGCCACACCTTGCCGTGCGAGCGCCTGTCGCTGCTGGCACCAACTGCGCGGAGACCACCGCCTTCCGCGTGTGCCCACCGGCCTGCCCCAGCATCTACACGGTGAACCTCTGCAACCTTCCATCGGCAATTGCTCATGCTGCTCACTTTGCGAGCAACATTCGTCGCTTAGGCCCCGCAGCGGTTATTTGCGACCTGAATTTACATCATGAGCTGCGGGACGGTCGCTCACCATCCACGACGGCAGGAGAGGACCTCGCCGCCACCCCAAGCGGCATGGAGTGTGAGCTATCCGACGACCCGGCACAGGCAACGTGGAACAGCGGCTGCAGCGTCTCGTTTCCCGATGTGACTGCGCAACGCGTACGGCGTGTCTCCCACTGGACGTCCACCCGTTTACATGGATTCGGACCACCATCTGCAATCCCACACTGCAGAGACGAAGGACGGCATCCCACGGCTGGCAGGCATGCTGCCACGACGGAAAAATATCGCCGTTGTCCTGCGTGAAGCTGACTGTGATGCTTCCCCCTCGTCCTGTGGAACACCTCTGGCCACTTTGAGCACATGGTTGGAGATGCGCAAATGCACCGTACGAGCGGCAGCCGTGACAGCTCCAGAGGAATTAGTACGGACGGAATGGAACAGGTGGAGTGTGTTGTAGCGGCAGCATGCAACGCGCACACAGCCTCGCCCGGAGGCAGCCTGCCCGAGCTGAAGTGCTCCGCAAACGGGAGTACCGCAATCATGCCCTCCACTGTGGCTTCTCCATGCTGCTAGAGGTCCGTGCGAAACAGCTTGGTGCCCTCTTGAGCCCAAGCCTGTGATGCTCCGAGGCATGGCGGCACCACGTCCCCGCTCCTTGTAATTGGCTGTGCTGCGGTACACTCGGGACCGCGTCTGTGCTCTGCCTCTGCAGCAGGCACACCTGCTCGTCCGTCACACTGTCCGCGTCGCACTTGCTGCGATCCTCACTGTTGCCTGCACACTTTGTGCTTGCGTGCCCTCTGGTGGCTGAGATATAAATTTACTCTTCACGCCGTCTGCACCTGACTCGGCCATCCGCGATTGTTTGCGTGGCGTGGCCCCTGGACCCGTCGGCGTATTGAATGCTTTTCTGCGCCATCTTGCACCGGCTTGCACAGAACGATGATCAATACCTCACTCGCCGACGGCAGCCTACGAAGTTCCTGGGAAACGGGGAAAAACACTTCCATCCGCGAACACGGGAAGGAAAAATGCCGCACGGAGAGAGTTGCCGGCCCATCCCGCTGCTCTCTGCCCCTGCTAGGGGTGAGCGAAGGACTGGTCCACAGCCGCCTGTGAGTGAAGAAATGGCACGAGGGCTGAGCGAGTGCGAGCGTCGCAGTGGCGGCGTCCCGCGCTGCACCCTCGCCGTCACCGCTCTCTCGTAGTCCCGATCGGCATCTCGACTGCGATCGACACCGCGGACGATGGGCGAGTGCTGGCCGTGCTCGACGGGCTACCGCGCCTGGGCCGTCGCGCCCAACGCTGGTAGCGAATCACCT
Source organism: Trypanosoma cruzi (assembly GCF_000209065.1). NCBI lineage: Eukaryota > Euglenozoa > Kinetoplastea > Trypanosomatida > Trypanosomatidae > Trypanosoma > Trypanosoma cruzi. The sequence goes on along the minus strand of NW_001849237.1, from coordinate 4,087 downwards.
GCGAGCGGCTGCGTTTGGGTGAGTGCTCGCCAAGAATATTCCCGACAGCATCTCACCTCAGCCGTGGCAGCCCAATGCAGCATCGTGGGACCGCAGCTCCTAATACACCGCGTGGATGTTCTGTTGCGCCGCCTGTACAGCATTCACTTTGCGTCGGCGTTCATTCACGCTGACGGCCGCACGCTTGTTGCCTTGTGTGCAGACATCCGTGCCTGTGGTGCGGCAATGCCAACTGCCGTGTCACCTATAACGACATGGGCTGCCGAGCGCAGTCTGAGTATCAGCGCCGACAGGAGCGGGCCGCTCTGTTCTGCATCGCCTCACACCGACAGTCTGACGAGGACACGGCCGACCATCGTCTGGGCGATGGGAACCCACGCGTCAAGTCCCACCCGGTGCGTCTGCTCGGCAACGCGATTGATCGACACCCCAATTTTGATTACGCACGCTTCCACCGCCGCTGCAGGGCAGACGTGCCACGCCGCCATCAGCTGCGGCTGGGTGCAGAGGCTGGGGCGTCCCAGCACACCACGCGATACTTTTTGGTTGGGTGCGTCCACAGTGCGTTGCACCACGGCGGCGAGGCAATCGCACCGTGTCCGGCCCCCATTCACCTCCACGGCCTGGAAGTGCGGCGCCGCGACAGCTGCACGGCATCGCTCGGCCCACGCGCAGCAAAGAAGGATACTTCTGTCCACCTGGCAGCCAATTCAGCACCGCTGCGGAGGATCATTGGTTTCCGCGCACCCACACAATACGAACGCCATGTACGTTTCCATAATCACGGGATTTGCGCTCCCTTATCTACTCGGAACCTATGCCTCCGTCCATGCAGGAAAAGCGGCGACATCGATCCCGCTTCCGAGAGATGCTGTTATTAATGGATTAAAACGCGCATGTAACATTATTGGGATACCCCACAGCCACAATCGCGCTCCTCCTATTCAACATCGAATTTTCCTCTGGGACACTGTGAGTTGCAACAAAGAGGAATTTATTCAGCCACGCTTTGCCAAAGACGCCTCTGACGATGTCAAGCGCACGGCTTTTGATTCTATTTACTCCTCTCTAGGAGATTATGATTTTGAATTATCGACAGATGTTTCTTCATCCCTCGCCGAACTCGCATCTGGATCCGCTGCACTATTGTATTACTCCACCACGACAAATGATCTCCCTGTGGAGGTCCACCGTGCAGCAGCTGGCAGGCTCGCACGCTCATATAGAGCAGAGTGCCTTGCCACTGAAAATGGCATTATACGTCTCATACCTTTTTTCTGGAAACACCCCAATCGCCCACACGAATCCTGGTGGCTACGGACTCCCTCTCGGCAATTGAGGCACTCCGCGTCGTTCCACTGGCCATGCAAGACTACGTCACCGAAGAGATTTGGATTATGCTGCTCTTCTTGATACAGCGAGGTCACTCTGTAAACTTAATGTTCTCTCCATCGCACCGCGGTATCCCACGCACTGAGGCCGCTGACGACGAAGCCATGATTGCACGATCCCTCCCGCAGGAGGGCAGCCCAATCTGGCACGTGGGCTTCCTTACTGCAGTCAGGTGGCCGTACTGGAAGGAAGTCGAGGAGGAAGAAGAAGTCGCACACCGCATGACAGGCGCCTGTCGGTGTGGTAGGGACTCTATTCCTGGCACGACCCGGACATCGTGCCATGAGTGGCGGCTCTGCGCAAAGGCACGGTGCGATTCCTGCCTACTCCTCGACAGTCTTGCGCATGTCCTTCGTATCACACGTAACCCTCTGTGTTGGTGGTGCCGTCCCTCCATCACTGAGGAGACTGGCCGTTGCAACGCCTGTAGTGGTCTAAATTTCTGTTCTCATTATGAATGGTGGGAGTCAGAGACACTCTCTTTCAATATCTGTTTGCGTGTTCATACACTGGACACCAAACAACCGTGAATTATCCGCTGCTTGGAGGAATTTTGCGAGCTGTTGCCCACACGGGTGCTGCACTCGGCTGATCGCTTTCGAGCGGCTGCTGCATCACACGTTGTGGTCCAAATTTTTGTTTCCAATTGTGAATGGTGGGAGTCAGAGACACTCTCTGTCAATATCTGTTTGCGTGTTCATACACTGGACACCAAACAACCCTGAATTATCCGCTGCTTGGAGGAATTTCGCGAGCTCTTGCCCACAAGGGTGCTGCACTCGGCTGATCGCTTTCGAGCGGCTGCTCCATCACACGTTGTGGTCTAAATTTTTGTTTCCAATTGTGAATGGTGGGAGTCAGAGACACTCTCTGTCAATATCTGTTTGCGTGTTCATACACTGGACACCAAACAACCGTGAATTATCCGCTGCTTGGAGGAATTTCGCGAGCTCTTGCCCACAAGGGTGCTGCACTCGGCTGATCGCTTTCGAGCGGCTGCTCCATCACACGTTGTGGTCTAAATTTTTGTTTCCAATTGTGAATGGTGGGAGTCAGAGACACTCTCTTTCAATATCTGTTTGCGTGTTCATACACTGGACACCAAACAACCGTGAATTATCCGCTGCTTGGAGGAATTTCGCGAGCTCTTGCCCACAAGGGTGCTGCACTCGGCTGATCGCTTTCGAGCGGCCGCTGCATCACACGTTGTGGTCTAAATTTTTGTTTCCGATTGTGAATGGTGGGAGTCAGAGACACTCTCTTTCAATACCTGTTTGCGTGTTCATACACTGGACACCAAACAACCCTGGATTGTCGGCTGCTTGGAGGAATTTCGCGAGCTCTTGCCCACACGGGTGCTGCACTCGGCTGATCGCTTTCGAGCGGCTGCTCCATCACACGTTGTGGTCTAAATTTTTGTTTCCGATTGTGAATGGTGGGAGTCAGAGACACTCTCTTTCAATATCTGTTTGCGTGTTCATACACTGGACACCAAACAACCGTGAATTATCCGCTGCTTGGAGGAATTTCGCGAGCTCTTGCCCACAAGGGTGCTGCACTCGGCTGATCGCTTTCGAGCGGCTGCTCCATCACACGTTGTGGTCTAAATTTTTATTTCCAATTGTGAATGGTGGGAGTCAGAGACACTCTCTTTCAATACCTGTTTGCGTGTTCATACACTGGACACCAAACAACCGTGAATTATCCGCTGCTTGGAGGAATTTCGCGAGCTCTTGCCCACAAGGGTGCTGCACTCGGCTGATCGCTTTCGAGCGGCTGCTGCATCACACGTTGTGGTCTAAATTTTTGTTTCCAATTGTGAATGGTGGGAGTCAGAGACACTCTCTTTCAATACCTGTTTGCGTGTTCATACACTGGACACCAAACAACCCTGGATTGTCGGCTGCTTGGAGGAATTTCGCGAGCTCTTGCCCACAAGGGTGCTGCACTCGGCTGATCGCTTTCGAGCGGCTGCTCCATCACACGTTGTGGTCTAAATTTTTGTTTCCAATTGTGAATGGTGGGAGTCAGAGACACTCTCTTTCAATACCTGTTTGCGTGTTCATACACTGGACACCAAACAACCGTGAATTATCCGCTGCTTGGAGGAATTTCGCGAGCTCTTGCCCACAAGGGTGCTGCACTCGGCTGATCGCTTTCGAGCGGCTGCTGCATCACACGTTGTGGTCTAAATTTTTGTTTCCAATTGTGAATGGTGGGAGTCAGAGACACTCTCTTTCAATACCTGTTTGCGTGTTCATACACTGGACACCAAACAACCGTGAATTATCCGCTGCTTGGAGGAATTTCGCGAGCTCTTGCCCACAAGGGTGCTGCACTCGGCTGATCGCTTTCGAGCGGCTGCTGCATCACACGTTGTGGTCTAAATTTTTGTTTCCAATTGTGAATGGTGGGAGTCAGAGACACTCTCTTTCAATACCTGTTTGCGTGTTCATACACTGGACACCAAACAACCGTGAATTATCCGCTGCTTGGAGGAATTTCGCGAGCTCTTGCCCACAAGGGTGCTGCACTCGGCTGATCGCTTTCGAGCGGCTGCTGCATCACACGTTGTGGTCTAAATTTTTGTTTCCAATTGTGAATGGTGGGAGTCAGAGACACTCTCTTTCAATACCTGTTTGCGTGTTCATACACTGGACACCAAACAACCGTGAATTATCCGCTGCTTGGAGGA
>NW_001849236.1:22475-43356 GCF_000209065.1 Trypanosoma cruzi | reverse complement strand
GGCAGGACGGCAGCGGTGCGTGTCGTGCAAAAGAGAGCACCAACGGGCCTGCATGGGTGTGCATGCAATATATACAATGGGCACATTATGTGTGTGCTTCGTGGGATGGGGTGAGGGCGAGAGTCCATGCAAGGGGACACACACAGAGAGTGGGTGAAAGACGAGTGTGTGTGCGGGCGGTGCATGGCGCTCTCTCACTCACTCTCACGCGGCCACCACCGCAGCCGCAGCCGCACACACCACGAAACTGATGGAATCAGTGCGATTGCAGAACTCGCACACCGTCCTGCAAACCAGAAGTTTAAAAAGCAATAAGAAACAAGAATTCCAAAAAAAAAAAAAGGAAAAAAACTTAGGCTTCTTCGGGGCTCGAACCCGCGCCCCGGATGACATTGTGAGCTTGTTTGCCACTGAGCTAAAAAAAATGTGGTCGCGCGACCCATTTTCACGTAAGGTGTTAATTTCGATCTTCGAACAATCGAGCACATTTGCGTTGTCCCCTGGAAAGCGAAAGCGACATGTTTAGGGTGCGCCGCCGCAGCGTGGATACCTCGATTCGTCGTCATATATCTCTCGTACGGGGCCGCAGCCGCAGCGTGAATACTTCGATTCGTCGTCATATATCTCTCGTACGGGGCCGTCGCCGCAGCGTGGATACATCGATTCGTTGTCATGTATCTCTCGTTCGGGGCGGACCGCCGCAACTTGGATAATTCGACACGTCGTCATGTATCTCTCGTCCGGGGCAGCCGCTGCAACTTGGATAATTCGACACGTCGTCATGTATCTGTCGTCCGGGGCCACCGCCCTACTCTTTTTTATTCCTTGCGGCGGCCAACCCCGGCAGTAAGGACAAAAAACAGGATCGCGTTTTTTTTAATGCTTTTCCTGTTTGGGGGGGCGGATCTTTGTTTTCTATGATTGCCCCCCCCCCCTTTTTTTGTCTATTCCAGGTTGGTTTTAGGAGGCTTGATGTGCCTGCTGGGTGATCGCCGGCTTTTTTATTGGTGATTGCGTATTTTTGGCTTACCGGTGTGCCGCTCAGCGCCATTTTGTTTTACTTCTTTTCTGCTTATTGGGGCGTGTTGTTATTCGTCACGCGTCAGCACACACCGAGCAACATGTCAAAAAAACAAAACGCAGGCTTCTTCGCCCCTCGCGAGGGCCTCCGCAGCCACAATCCTGTGCGTGCGTGCATTCTCAGCGTTTTAAACACGGCATGTGTGTGCATGTGCTTGTGTGTTTGGCAGCGCCTATAATTGCAGAGCAGCTGTGCGCCACAAGAGAGTCAGAAGAAAGCAACGGCAGAGAGAGGCAGATAGAACACACGCAAAAATTACTCATATCATCACACACAAACAAACACACGCAGCCCGCGGAATGGGTGCTCTCAACCACAAAACAATGAAAAACAAAACAAAAAGCCGAAGCGTGGGACGACCAGCGCACACACTCTCATTGCTCCCGTAAAGCAAAACACACACACAGGGAGAGAGAGAGAGAGAGGTCGCCCACTCAATGCAATAAAAACAAAACAGAAACAGTTACGGTGCTCCGCCCATGCAGCCAGGCAGGACGGCAGCGGTGCGTGTCGTGCAAAAGAGAGCACCAACGGGCCTGCATGGGTGTGCATGCAATATATACAATGGGCACATTATGTGTGTGCTTCGTGGGATGGGGTGAGGGCGAGAGTCCATGCAAGGGGACACACACAGAGAGTGGGTGAAAGACGAGTGTGTGTGCGGGCGGTGCATGGCGCTCTCTCACTCACTCTCACGCGGCCACCACCGCAGCCGCAGCCGCACACACCACGAAACTGATGGAATCAGTGCGATTGCAGAACTCGCACACCGTCCTGCAAACCAGAAGTTTAAAAAGCAATAAGAAACAAGAATTCCAAAAAAAAAAAAAGGAAAAAAACTTAGGCTTCTTCGGGGCTCGAACCCGCGCCCCGGATGACATTGTGAGCTTGTTTGCCACTGAGCTAAAAAAAATGTGGTCGCGCGACCCATTTTCACGTAAGGTGTTAATTTCGATCTTCGAACAATCGAGCACATTTGCGTTGTCCCCTGGAAAGCGAAAGCGACATGTTTAGGGTGCGCCGCCGCAGCGTGGATACCTCGATTCGTCGTCATATATCTCTCGTACGGGGCCGTCGCCGCAGCGTGGATACATCGATTCGTTGTCATGTATCTCTCGTTCGGGGCAGCCGCTGCAACTTGGATAATTCGACACGTCGTCATGTATCTCTCGTCCGGGGCAGCCGCTGCAACTTGGATAATTCGACACGTCGTCATGTATCTGTCGTCCGGGGCCACCGCCCTACTCTTTTTTATTCCTTGCGGCGGCCAACCCCGGCAGTAAGGACAAAAAACAGGATCGCGTTTTTTTTAATGCTTTTCCTGTTTGGGGGGGCGGATCTTTGTTTTCTATGATTGCCCCCCCCCCTTTTTTTTGTCTATTCCAGGTTGGTTTTAGGAGGCTTGATGTGCCTGCTGGGTGATCGCCGGCTTTTTTATTGGTGATTGCGTATTTTTGGCTTACCGGTGTGCCGCTCAGCGCCATTTTGTTTTACTTCTTTTCTGCTTATTGGGGCGTGTTGTTATTCGTCACGCGTCAGCACACACCGAGCAACATGTCAAAAAAACAAAACGCAGGCTTCTTCGCCCCTCGCGAGGGCCTCCGCAGCCACAATCCTGTGCGTGCGTGCATTCTCAGCGTTTTAAACACGGCATGTGTGTGCATGTGCTTGTGTGTTTGGCAGCGCCTATAATTGCAGAGCAGCTGTGCGCCACAAGAGAGTCAGAAGAAAGCAACGGCAGAGAGAGGCAGATAGAACACACGCAAAAATTACTCATATCATCACACACAAACAAACACACGCAGCCCGCGGAATGGGTGCTCTCAACCACAAAACAATGAAAAACAAAACAAAAAGCCGAAGCGTGGGACGACCAGCGCACACACTCTCATTGCTCCCGTAAAGCAAAACACACACACAGGGAGAGAGAGAGAGAGAGGTCGCCCACTCAATGCAATAAAAACAAAACAGAAACAGTTACGGTGCTCCGCCCATGCAGCCAGGCAGGACGGCAGCGGTGCGTGTCGTGCAAAAGAGAGCACCAACGGGCCTGCATGGGTGTGCATGCAATATATACAATGGGCACATTATGTGTGTGCTTCGTGGGATGGGGTGAGGGCGAGAGTCCATGCAAGGGGACACACACAGAGAGTGGGTGAAAGACGAGTGTGTGTGCGGGCGGTGCATGGCGCTCTCTCACTCACTCTCACGCGGCCACCACCGCAGCCGCAGCCGCACACACCACGAAACTGATGGAATCAGTGCGATTGCAGAACTCGCACACCGTCCTGCAAACCAGAAGTTTAAAAAGCAATAAGAAACAAGAATTCCAAAAAAAAAAAAAGGAAAAAAACTTAGGCTTCTTCGGGGCTCGAACCCGCGCCCCGGATGACATTGTGAGCTTGTTTGCCACTGAGCTAAAAAAAATGTGGTCGCGCGACCCATTTTCACGTAAGGTGTTAATTTCGATCTTCGAACAATCGAGCACATTTGCGTTGTCCCCTGGAAAGCGAAAGCGACATGTTTAGGGTGCGCCGCCGCAGCGTGGATACCTCGATTCGTCGTCATATATCTCTCGTACGGGGCCGCAGCCGCAGCGTGAATACTTCGATTCGTCGTCATATATCTCTCGTACGGGGCCGTCGCCGCAGCGTGGATACATCGATTCGTTGTCATGTATCTCTCGTTCGGGGCGGACCGCCGCAACTTGGATAATTCGACACGTCGTCATGTATCTCTCGTCCGGGGCAGCCGCTGCAACTTGGATAATTCGACACGTCGTCATGTATCTGTCGTCCGGGGCCACCGCCCTACTCTTTTTTATTCCTTGCGGCGGCCAACCCCGGCAGTAAGGACAAAAAACAGGATCGCGTTTTTTTTAATGCTTTTCCTGTTTGGGGGGGCGGATCTTTGTTTTCTATGATTGCCCCCCCCCTTTTTTTGTCTATTCCAGGTTGGTTTTAGGAGGCTTGATGTGCCTGCTGGGTGATCGCCGGCTTTTTTATTGGTGATTGCGTATTTTTGGCTTACCGGTGTGCCGCTCAGCGCCATTTTGTTTTACTTCTTTTCTGCTTATTGGGGCGTGTTGTTATTCGTCACGCGTCAGCACACACCGAGCAACATGTCAAAAAAACAAAACGCAGGCTTCTTCGCCCCTCGCGAGGGCCTCCGCAGCCACAATCCTGTGCGTGCGTGCATTCTCAGCGTTTTAAACACGGCATGTGTGTGCATGTGCTTGTGTGTTTGGCAGCGCCTATAATTGCAGAGCAGCTGTGCGCCACAAGAGAGTCAGAAGAAAGCAACGGCAGAGAGAGGCAGATAGAACACACGCAAAAATTACTCATATCATCACACACAAACAAACACACGCAGCCCGCGGAATGGGTGCTCTCAACCACAAAACAATGAAAAACAAAACAAAAAGCCGAAGCGTGGGACGACCAGCGCACACACTCTCATTGCTCCCGTAAAGCAAAACACACACACAGGGAGAGAGAGAGAGAGAGGTCGCCCACTCAATGCAATAAAAACAAAACAGAAACAGTTACGGTGCTCCGCCCATGCAGCCAGGCAGGACGGCAGCGGTGCGTGTCGTGCAAAAGAGAGCACCAACGGGCCTGCATGGGTGTGCATGCAATATATACAATGGGCACATTATGTGTGTGCTTCGTGGGATGAGGTGAGGGCGAGAGTCCATGCAAGGGGACACACACAGAGAGTGGGTGAAAGACGAGTGTGTGTGCGGGCGGTGCACGGCGCTCTCTCACTCACTCTCACGCGGCCACCACCGCAGCCGCAGCCGCACACACCACGAAACTGATGGAATCAGTGCGATTGCAGAACTCGCACACCGTCCTGCAAACCAGAAGTTTAAAAAGCAATAAGAAACAAGAATTCCAAAAAAAAAAAAAGGAAAAAAACTTAGGCTTCTTCGGGGCTCGAACCCGCGCCCCGGATGACATTGTGAGCTTGTTTGCCACTGAGCTAAAAAAAATGTGGTCGCGCGACCCATTTTCACGTAAGGTGTTAATTTCGATCTTCGAACAATCGAGCACATTTGCGTTGTCCCCTGGAAAGCGAAAGCGACATGTTTAGGGTGCGCCGCCGCAGCGTGGATACCTCGATTCGTCGTCATATATCTCTCGTACGGGGCCGCAGCCGCAGCGTGAATACTTCGATTCGTCGTCATATATCTCTCGTTCGGGGCGGACCGCCGCAACTTGGATAATTCGACACGTCGTCATGTATCTCTCGTCCGGGGCAGCCGCTGCAACTTGGATAATTCGACACGTCGTCATGTATCTGTCGTCCGGGGCCACCGCCCTACTCTTTTTTATTCCTTGCGGCGGCCAACCCCGGCAGTAAGGACAAAAAACAGGATCGCGTTTTTTTTAATGCTTTTCCTGTTTGGGGGGGCGGATCTTTGTTTTCTATGATTGCCCCCCCCCTTTTTTTTGTCTATTCCAGGTTGGTTTTAGGAGGCTTGATGTGCCTGCTGGGTGATCGCCGGCTTTTTTATTGGTGATTGCGTATTTTTGGCTTACCGGTGTGCCGCTCAGCGCCATTTTGTTTTACTTCTTTTCTGCTTATTGGGGCGTGTTGTTATTCGTCACGCGTCAGCACACACCGAGCAACATGTCAAAAAAACAAAACGCAGGCTTCTTCGCCCCTCGCGAGGGCCTCCGCAGCCACAATCCTGTGCGTGCGTGCATTCTCAGCGTTTTAAACACGGCATGTGTGTGCATGTGCTTGTGTGTTTGGCAGCGCCTATAATTGCAGAGCAGCTGTGCGCCACAAGAGAGTCAGAAGAAAGCAACGGCAGAGAGAGGCAGATAGAACACACGCAAAAATTACTCATATCATCACACACAAACACACACACGCAGCCCGCGGAATGGGTGCTCTCAACCACAAAACAATGAAAAACAAAACAAAAAGCCGAAGCGTGGGACGACCAGCGCACACACTCTCATTGCTCCCGTAAAGCAAAACACACACACAGGGAGAGAGAGAGAGAGAGGTCGCCCACTCAATGCAATAAAAACAAAACAGAAACAGTTACGGTGCTCCGCCCATGCAGCCAGGCAGGACGGCAGCGGTGCGTGTGGTGCAAAAGAGAGCACCAACGGGCCTGCATGGGTGTGCATGCATATATGCAATGGGCACATTATGTGTGTGCATCGTGGGGTGAAGTGAGGGCGAGAGTCCATGCAAGGGGACACACACACAGAGAGAGAAGGACGAGTGTGTGTGCGGGCGGTGCATGGCTCTCTCTCCCTCACTCTCACGCGGTCACCACCGCAGCAGCAGCAGCGGCCGCAACAAGAAGAAGAAGCAAAAGAGGGGAGGTGGTGTGGAACACCGCGGTTCTGCTGTCGCTGTCGGTAGTCTTCGTGATATGTTTCATAGCTGCGCTTTCGACTGCTTTTTGCTTCGTATTGCTGTGCTCCTTTTCATCTTCTTTTCCTTCTACCCTCCCTGCGTCATCGGATTCCGGTGCATTCTTCGGCGTCCCCTCATTACTTGGGGTATTGCTGACAGCTGAATCTGATGGTGGCCCTTGCGGTGTTGGGGGCTCGTCGGGCTCATCTGGAATGGCAGCGTAATACGTACACATATCCTTAACATCAGGGCCATGAATTCCACTCGGCGTCTTATTATAAAAAGTGTCACAAATCCCCTTCATTGCAAAGTTTATGCATCTCTTCATCGCTGGCACATTCACCGTCCCATTCTTCGTATTTTCCGTCGCGCATTCTTCCTTCATCAGAACATGCCAATTCAAGATGATTCTGTCAGCAGGTGTTGTCTTACTGGCAGCACCATTGGCAGAAGCTTCCGCCTCGTTGGCAAAACCGCCGCCGGCACCTCACCACAGCACGCAGAGGGCACACACCAGCAGCACACGGCCAGCCATCATCATCGCCATCACTCCTGTCACTTGCGTGTAGCCTTCAGCACAAACTAACTCCCAGTCAACGCAGAGGGAAAGGGAAAAGTCACACAATCACGCACAGTGACAACAACAGCATCCCAGCTTGCACACACCATGGGACAGGTGGAACCAGTAAAAAGGCAAAAAACACACACCGCCCCGCAAATCAGAAATTTAAAATAAATAAAAACTGGGTTAATAGTCCGGCAAGACTCCCGGAAAGGATAAGGAAAATAGATTAGATCTTAATTTTATTTCATGTACCATGCAGCACAATATAGACGACCGTGTGTTTGTGTATACATCTTCCCCGCAAAAATAGAAGAAAATAGTATGAGAAAAAAAGAAAAAATCCTGCTGTTCCACCAGCCCACAAAACATCCTTCACACTTCATTGCGGCATCCGGCCTGTTCCTCCAGTCCTCCTTTCGTGCAGTCCGTGGGACACACGGCAATGAGACCGGCACCGCGACTGGACAAAAAGAAAACACAGAAAACACGTCGCACATAATGCCGTGTAGAGCAGTTAAACAGCCGAAGGGAAAGCACAAAGATAATTATTGTTCCAATAAAACACAAACAGCAAAATAAGAAAGGAAACAAGCAAAAAAACTTGGAACGAGGCCCTTGACAAAATTCGGTGAGCCCCAGCGATGAAGTCGCACCTTGTCGCGTTGCTGGGCTCTGGTTGCATATAGGAACTCCGCTGCGCTGCGTTGCGGCGAGCACGACGGGGAAGAAGACGACTCCACCCCTCGAGAAGGTTCCGCGCCATGCCCGGTGCGGGGAGGTGAAGCGGTCTGCCTGCAGACTGTTGGACAAAACTGCACGATCGTTTCGCTGCGGTCATTCCGTTGATATCGCCCGTGGCGGTGACGTCCACAAGAACTCTGGCACCGAGGTGGATGGCTACATCGCTATTTGGCAGCGTAACATTGCAGGCCTCTCTTCCGCTAAAAATATTGCGTTTGCTGTGCGATGGGAGCTGCCCCAACCTGACATCGTTCTTCCCCAGGCAAAAAATAATCGAAGCGCCACAGCGGCAGAATTATCCGGCTGTAATGGCTTTCTTCGCGCCGCACTGGGCGCGGTGGTGGCGTTGCCATTCGGGTGCGCCACTCTCTGCCGTGCGAGCGCCCGACGCTCCCTGTCAAAGACCTCCTGGAGACCATTGCTGTCCGTGTATTTCCACAGGGCTGTCCCAGCATCTGCGTGGTGAATCTCCACAGCCCTCCCTCAGCAACCTTTAAGAGCTCTTCGTTTATTAGTACCATTCGTCGCTTAGGCCCCGCAGCGATTATCGCGGGTAAACTGAATTTACATCATGGACTCTGGGACAGACACCTACCCTCAACGACTGGAGGACAGGATTTGTCCTCTAATCTAATTGATTTCAATTTTGAACTGGCAAATGACCCGGCGCAGGCAACACGGATCACACATCTTAATTTCCCGTCCCCTGACGTGGCCGCGTGGCGCGTGCTACGCATCACCCACTGGCAATCCACCCACTACATGGATTCGGACCACTGCTTAATATATGACTCGGTGAGGATCCCTGGCTCAGCCGGCCACCTCAACGTGGTGCCAGGGTCTAGTACTCTTTGCTAGAGAGGAAGCTAAGCGTCTGCTGTTCATGCTTCAAACCCGATGAGTAGTTGTTACTTAGTTTTACGGGCCGGAAGGGCAGATGTTGGAGCCATTCTATAATGGCTGCCCGCGGAGTAAGGTTATCCTTGCTACTGAATTCCTTCGTACGCTTACCAGAGCTGCACAATTGAGGTGTAGTTACTACGACTGGTAAGAGAAGAAAAAAAAAAAAAAAAAACTCGGTGAGGATGGATGATGGCATTCCGCGACTAGCCAACACGCTGCCTCGGTGGGAGAAAGCCACCTCTGCCCTGTGTAAGGCGGATTGGCCTGCTTTCACCTCGTTGTGTGAAACACTCCTTGCCGCCGACCCCACATGGTCGGATATCCGCAGAGGTATCTTACGAGCAGCTAAGCGCCATATCCCGCGCGGCAGCCGCGACAGCCCAAAACAATCTGGACAAACAAAATGGAACAAGCCGAGTCCGCCGCAGAAGCAGCACACAAAGCACACACATCGCCTCACCAGGAGACAGCCTGCTTCAAGCCGAATTCATCCAAAAAGAGAAACAAAATCAAGCCTTACGCCGGGACTTCGCTACGCTTCTGGAAGCCCGTGTGGAAAAACTTGGGGCTTCATACAGCCCAAGCTGGCAATATCTTCGCGGCGTGGCGGCGCCGCACCCTCATCCTCTGGAATTGGTTGTGCTCCGCACTGATCTTCGGACCGCGTCTGTGCTCTGCCTCGGCAACAGGCAAATCTGCTCGTTTATCATTTTGTGCGGGTTTCACGTGCCACATTACCCTATACTGCTGCTGCTGCTGCTGCACTCCATTGCCCCCTGGTGACTGGGAAATGGATCGGCCCTTCGCGCCGTATGAACTTGACGTGGCCATCTGCGACTCTTTGCTTGGCTCAGCCCTTGGCCACGACAACATGTTGGATGAATTCCTGCATCGTCTCGGGCCCGTTGCGCGCGGCACTCTTAGAACGATGATCCACAGTTCCTTCACAAATGGCAGCCTGCCCGGCTCCTGGAAAATGGGAAACGCTATTCACATTCCAAACCTGGGAAAGATCCATGCCGCCCAGTGAGTTGCAGACCTATCAAATCACTCTCTGTTTTACTAAACCGAAAGAATGATTCACCGCCGTCTGTCAGCGTTATTGCCGCACCACCCACGTCAGTTTGGATTTACACCTTCGCGTTCTAAATCGGACGTGGTGACAATTGTTATTGGCAAAATCGCCCGTGGATTGAATGAGTTTAGCATTGTGGAGTTTGAGCGCCCTGGAGGCGGCGCCCCACACGGCACCCTCGTCAACATCGCTCGCTCGTAGCCTTAATTGATTTTCAACTGCCTTCGACACCATTGACCATGAGAAGTTATTCGGCATGCTTGACAGACTCCCGCGCCTTGGCCTCGAACCAAACGCTGGCTGCACAACTGCCTGCGGGCCGCCGTGTTAGGGTATGCACTCGCGAACAGCACTCCCGGAAACAACTCGCCTCAGCCGGAGTACCGCAAGGCAGCGTCCCGGGACCCCAACTCTTCCTCCATCATGTGGATGATCTGCTGCGCCGCCTGGGCAGCATCTATTTTTGCCTCCGCATTCGTGCACGCTGACGACCTCACGCTTTTTGCCTCAGGTGCGGACATCCATGCATGTGCTGCGGTAATGTAACCTGCCCTGTCACCTATAACGACATGGGCTGCCGAGCACAGCCTCAAAATCAACGTTGATAAGAGTGAAGCTGCTCTATTCCACATCTCTACACACACGGTCTGACAAAGACATGGCCGATCTCCTTCTTGGCAATGGGAACCTACGTATTCAGTCCCGCCCAGTGCGCTTGCTGGGCGTCACGATTGAACAACTTCTTAATTGTGGTCCGCACGCTTCCACCGCTGCAAAGCAGACCATGCCACGCCGTTACCAATTGCGACTGGTCGCACAGGCTGGTGCGTCCCATCACACCATGCGATCCTTTTTGATTGGATACGTCCATGGTGTGTAACTATATTATGGCGATGCAATTCACCCATGCCTCGCCTACACCTACCTCCATAATACGGAAGTACTGTACCGCGACAGTTGTACAGCATCCCTTGGCATTAGTGCACCAACGGAAGATACATCTGTCTGCTTGGAAGCCAATCTTCTCCCGCTCCGGAAGATACTCTGGCTCTGTGAAACCACACAACACGAACGCCATGCACGTTTCCATAATCACGAGGGTTTGCGTTCCCTTATGTACTCGGAACCTATGCCGCTGTCCATGCATAGGAAAGCGGCGACATCAATCCCGCTTCCGAGAGATTCCGTTATTAATGGATTAGAACGCGTATGTGGCATTATTGGGATACCACACAACCACAATCACGCTCCTCCTATTACCCAACATCGAATTATTCCCTGCGACACCGTGAGTTGCAATAAAGTGGAATTTTATCAGCCACGCTTTGCCAAAGATGCGTCTGACGATGGCAAGCGCACGGCTTTTGATTCCCTTTACTCCTCTCTAGAAGATTTTGATTTTGAATTATGGACAGACGGTTCTTCATCCCTCGCTGAACTCGCATCCGGATCCGCTGCGCCATTATACGGCCCCACAAAGACAAATGATCTCCCTGTGGAGGTCCATCGTGCAGCAGCTGGCAGACTCGCATGCTCATAGACAGCTGAGTCACCTGCCACTGAAAATGGCATTAGACATCTCATACCTTCTTGTCTGGAAACATTCCAATCGCCCACACGAATGCTGGAGGAAACGGACTCCCTTTCGGCAATTGAGGCACTCCGCGTTGCCCCACGGACCGTGCGTGACTGCGTTGCTGAACGGATTTGGGTTATGCTGCTTTCCTTGGTGAAGCGAGGTCACCCTGCAGACCTTATATTTTCCCCATCGCACCGCGGTGTCCCACGCAATGGGGCCGCCGACAAAGAAGCCACGATTGCGCACGATCCCTGCAGCAATGAGGCATCCCAATCTGGCACGTGGAATTCCTTGCCGCCGTCAAGGGGCTATACTGTAAGGAAGTCAAGGAGGAAAAAGAAGTCACGCACACCGCACGCCAGGCGCTCGTCGGGGTGACTAAAAAAAAAAAAAAAACATTCCTGGTGTCCAGGCAGACATCGGGCATCGAATCCCGGACTTTGTGCGCAGGTGCGATGCGACCCCCGCCCACTCTTCGGCATACCGGCACGCGCCCTGCAGATCACAAGAAACCCTTTATGTCGGTGGTGCTGCCCTTCCTCACACTGAAGAGGCAGGACCGCCCCGACCTCCTCCGGAACCTCCACCTGGCGTTTCCACGGCACCTCCTCGTAGAATGACGAGCAGCGGATCAACGTCGCCCTGCCCAAGCTGCGGCAGCGTCTTCTCGTCCGTCCACAATATGAAGGCACACGCCCGACGCACTAACCCTGGCACTCCAATCGTTGCAGAAGGCCTCACACGTGGATTCTGCGACAGCTCCACGGTCTTCCCAACAAGTGCCTCACGCGCTGGTCACTACCGAAAATGCCAAGCGTATCAACGAGCAAAAAACGGACAGCGCACCTCTGCAAGCCCCAATGACAGCCGTAGCCCTTCAGCCACTCCTCCGCTGCAACCCCCACCAGCCGCTGAGCCGCCTGACGGTCCACGGGAAGGCCCTGCCGCACACGCTGTGGGAATGCCCCCGTCCTCGAAAACTGAGCATCCGACTATTTGGGAACACCACCTCTCGCACGACAGCATCGTTCAAGACGGAAAAACTGGCCACATCGCCACGGACAGCCCTCGGGAGATCAATGAATAGCGACCGTGTTGCTCAATGAAAAAAAAAAAAAAAAAATGCTGGCTGGCGTGCGGGCTATTGGATTCATTTGAAAATACACGAGGAAAGAAGAAAAGGCGGCGTGGACGTTATTGCCGGGGAATTCAATGCTCGACACGGCAATTGGTGCACAGGAGTTGCCGCTCCACAAGGCAAGCCAGCTTACATACTGAGCGTGCAGAGCGAGTACATATTGGATTGGTGCGCCTCGAGGGGGTTTCTTCTCTCCAATGTAGGATTGCCGCCAACAGCCTTCAACACCCATGGCGCAGCTATAGTTCTCGTACTTCTTGCGCCCCAATGTCGACTCACCTAACATAAGGTGATGCCGGAGGTTCCGCGGAAAGGTGATCGGATGTTGGCAATCATAGACCCCAGCATCAAGGAGTGCTCTCTGCCACGGCGTCCCATATCCATCTGCTTGCCTAGAGTGACGGACGCCCATATTTGATCTGCGTGTAATCGCATCACAGGGAGCCGGGCCGAGGCAGGCTTCTTGGAGCGGGCACTCAAATACTCACTCCATTCTAGACCGTTGGCCTCAGCACGGCCGCGGTCGTGCCCCAATGCCAAAAAGGGACAATGAGAGACGATGGCATTTGGGAACACTACGGCGAGGCCATTGCGGCTCCACCCCTCATCGAACACAGAACTTTGGGACGGCCTGTGAGCTTTATCCACGGCACGAGAGGAGGCGGCGTTATTCAACGCGGCGTGCTCCACCAAGGTTGTTTCGGCCGACGCTCTGGCGGTGAGGACCGTATACCGGCAGCAGTACAGCGTCTAGGCAGTCACGGTGTGGGAATTGCGGTTGGACCTGCAACAACTCCGGCCAACGTCGGCGCCCGGCAACGAAGGCATTTTTTTGTCTCCCACAGACGTTTGGCAATGCCCTTGAACCACGTCTGGCAAGGACATAAAAGAAGGTTCTCTGGGACCTTACAAACGTTCCGGCGTTCTGGAAGCGCTGCGCTTTCATTTTGCTAATTGAGCCTGGAAAGGCACCGGATGCAGCCAAAAGCGACCGTCCGGTCCGCATCACCTCATTACTCTCCAGTGTCTGTGAACGGGCGGTTCTGGAAGGTGCGCTTCTGGCTACGCACGGCTCAATGTGTGACGCGCAATGTGGCTTTCTTTGTTGCCCCACGACGGTGGAAGCAAGAACAACGAGGATCCTTGTCCCGGTGCGTCTCGGCATGGAGACCCCTGAACGCTGGCGAGAAATTGGGTGCAAGAATCATCCGAGCAGGAGCAGCAAAGCATGTCGGGAGAGCATACCGGCCCTCCTATGCTTTACTGACGGCTTTTGCAAGGCCTCACACCGTCACATTATGGATGGTACACTGTCCTTGGGTGTCTCGACGTAACAGCAGAGGTTTATGCTCGCTTGGCTGACGGATAGACGTGGACGCACCTTCCGTATGGGATGTTACTCTGTCTGGGCACTGCTACCGTGCGGTGCTCCTCAAGGATCTGTTCTTGGACCGTGGCCATTCGAAGTATTTCTCGATGACCCAATACGTAGCTTTCAACAGGCGCATTTACCGGCAGCCATTGCCCACCCGATTGTGCACCTTCCGATCATCGATCACAATATCACTGCCGGCATTGTGGCCTATGCGTGTGATGTGATCGTGAGGGATACCGTGCCAGGCATAACTCATTTGGATGAGGCGATGTAACCGCTCTTTAATGCCATCTTGGAGTGGACAAGAGCCAAGGGTCTTCCACTCTCGGACAGGACCTCCTTTATGGCGATGCGCATTGCAGGGCACCACAAATCCCCTGTACCGGATTTCTCCAGAATTAACGGACGACGGTACCCCTGCGGCAGGCAGCCCGTAAGATCCTGGGGGTTACTTTGGACGCCCTCACCAATTTCGAGGAGGATTTCCGGCGCCGCAAGGCCAGAATTCAACAGATCATCTTTTGCCGCAATTCTCTGTGTGGAAGACGACACCCCACACGGGTGCGGTCTTACGCATGGACGGCAGGACAGATTCTCTTGTGTGGTTGTGAGGTCCGCACACTTTCCCACGCACACACCTTCACTGTTGTCACAGTTGTTGCAAGGCTGGACCTCAGTCATAAAGGCGGTTGCGGGACTACCCAGGAATGCGGGAACTGCCGACACCCACCTGGACAGCGTCTTCTCCACACTGAAGGTCTGCGTGCAAGTAAGAATCCTGAGGGCCGCAGCAAATCGGACCTCTTTGCCAGAGGCATCGGTGGACCCAATATTACGAGCCTCTATCCTCTGCAACTTTGTGCCGGACCTTCGCCTGCTGGTGTGTCGGCTTTCCTCCTACATGTACGAATTGACCGCGTCACTTTTTACCTCTTGGCCGTACGAACGACATCGACGGATGCGGCGGAGCCGTTTAGACTCATTACGGCACGAACCGCCCACTGTCACATGCTGTTTTCTGATCACAACACCGTCATTGAAGGATGGCCGGATGGCGGTGTCTCGGAGGAGAGGAAAGGAGGTTTGGTTTCCTCTTCCGCAGCGGTGTACAGTTCATAAATGCTCCTTAACTTGTGCTTGTTCGTCACACGCCCACGTCAAAGGATGCATGATCCTACTCTGCGGAGATTGACGCTGGTCTCGTCTTGCTGAAGTCTGTTATTCATTGCCTCCACGAGCTTGGAGATAGCAACACACTGTGATCCTACTGCGCACGGACGGCTTATCTTGGACAAAACACGTAGCCATTTGCCCATTCCTGTGCGATTTCATCCCGGGCTATTTGTGGTCCATCCGCGCCGATACCACTTTCTTCTCAACAAGGGTGATAATGTTGCATATTTTTGCCTATTGCGAGGATCACTGGGGGGACATAGTGGACCACGAGGTCCAGGAGGGAGCGAAGAACCTGCAACGCACACATTCCCCTCATGGCACGTGGACTACTTGCGCAGCCACTGGCGGGCAATAATAAAACGGTGTCTTGTTTTGTTCAAATCGTCCCAGAAGTCACATCAGCGCACCATTCGTCCAGGCGCCATTACACAACTTGCCGTAATTCCAACGTCATTACCGTACTTCATCTGTCGCGACGTTAATTGGACTAGGAGTGGGAGATATTGGCGTTTGGGTTGCAGAACGATGCTCTACCTGAGAAACGGTGCGAAATGGACGTGCCTCCACTGCGGCAACAGCGGAACGGCCCATTACTGCGGCACGGCGGCTCGCGTGTTGCTTTTTTCCGCAACCCCCTAACGTCAATAGTCAATGCGGCAGCATTATGGGGAAATTCGAGTACGGATCTTTAAACAGTGATAAAACACTGCCACTTTTTTTTGAGGGTTCACGCGGAAGGAGAGGGCAATAACTTAGTAATGGCAATATGTTTTATACGTTTTTTCTCTTGCATTCCCACTCTGTTGTGAATTTTGGTCAAATTGTTATCTGCCAGTGGAGGGATGTAATTTTTTTACAAGTGCACGAAAAAAGAACATGGCATTGTTTGCTCGAGTTTCTTCTGTGCTACTGCCGTCCTGTGGACTGCCAAAACAAATGGCCGTGTGTATTTGCTGCGCGGCACTTGTGGGTGCGCGGCGCTGGTTGAGGGGAGGGCGCGAGGCTACGGCTGCTGCGCATCACAGAATCTATAGCTTCTCGGACCAGCAGTGATGTTGATCCTTGTGGTTTGTGAAATGATTCTATTTTGGGCGACTGCTTGCATGGCTCCTTCATCTTCCACGATGACTGTATGGGGAGGGCGCGCTCGTCATTGTTGTTAACCCCAATGTTGTTATCGTTTGCTCTCTCCAAGACTGTGCTGGGTGGATGGCACCCACTTGCCGTCGTCGCGGTTGTCCTCGTGCATGTGGTGTGCGTCGCACACTGTGCCGTCACACTGTGTGGGTGAGTCTCTTGTTGTGGCTGCCAGTCATGCCTGTGACTAATGTCTCCTCGTCTTTCTTATTCTCCTTTGATTGGTGCTCAGTTTTCAGCTTTAACTCAATACAAATAAAAACAAGGGAAACAATGCCTGGAATTCAAGCATCTGCTGTGCCGCAGGGAGATGGTAGGAGACCGATGCTGGAGACCCATAGCGACATGGATCAGCCTGCTGCGACCCACAGAGGAGTAAAGAACGAACGCAGCGGGATCTTGACGGCCGGGTGGAAGGTGCACTGCTAGACGGAGACAGTCTCGGCACCAAAACGAAGCTCAATGACTTCCTTTGGAATTATATTGGCTTCAGGACGGCCGTTGATGAAGACCAAGATGTGGCGATGGAAGAGTTTGTTCGGAGGCCCGAAGCTTACGTCTATGACCACCAGCCTCTTGAAGAAGTTTTAAATTCAAAAGATTCTCGGCTTTTAATAGATGAGAATAAGCTTTTGGACGGGGCGTGGTTTTTCTTGAACATTGGGGTGACTTTGAAAGGAATGATACGGTCACTCCTTCTGCAAGGGACAATCAAATGAAGCTTTAACTCAGATACGGAAAGAAGAAAGGGCAGGGCGGGACCAGCAAAAAGGATGTGCCATTTTCACCAGGATCGAAGATGTACTGCTTAAAGGAAGAGTTTGCGTCGAGTAAATGGAGCTGAATAATTTTTCCTGCGATGGAATTGGACGGCAGGGGTGCAGTGGACGCCAATGGGAATGCCTTGCTGAAGACGTTTTTTTGAGGACCCTGAGAAGTATATTTGCGATGCCGGAGTATTGGGCGAAATGCAGGCATCCGATCGTTATGTGAGGGTGGAGAGGGCTGTGATGGATGAAATGGATATGGGAGAAGATGTAAGCAGGCTTTACGATAATGGCGTGTGCAATCTACTGAAGTGGTTGGTGGCTACTGCGGAGGTAAAAGCAAATGTTCATGGAGTCAATAAAGGTTTTTGGATGCGACACTTGAGGAAACGCGGAATCCAACGACGTCGAGCGCACCGAGGTACCTGAAGGGAGTGTACTAGTCTGTGTACAATGCGGGGTGGCATCATGTCGTGGAAGTTCCTGGCGGCGAGGGGACGGGAATGGAAACGAGGGATGGGGAACCACCGCAGCCATGGACGTACAAGGCAGTTGGCGTGAGTCTCGAAAAGGATGACGGTGTGGAGTAATCCGGTGCAAAGCGTCTCAGGCTGACGGTGCTCACCTCGGAATGGGATGGCCGTACTCGTGGAAGGAGAATAAATTTTCTCGTGACTGCCATGTGAACTGTGAGGTGGAGCGAGTGTGGCAGACCGTCAGGAATGATCTAACCGAATTGCTCAGCACTCACCCTGGGACCTACTTTGAGCCTAGGCGACGTGTGTTGATTGGGACGCCCGGGATCGGGAATTTGATGGCTGCCGGTTCGTACCCTCTCCACCAGCTGCTGCACTGCGATGCCGAGAAACTCCAAGTGGTTGCGCACAGTTTTGGTGGAAGTACGACGTACGTGTTTGAAAAGACCGTCAAAACGGTGGCAAGATACGTGGGTGGTGAAGCATCCAAGGAATTTTTTTGTAATTTATGGCGGCGTGGGATGAAAGGGTATGTTATCTACGATGTGACGGAGAAAGTGGCACCGCCAGCAAGTTATTTTGTGCGTTATGATAGATGGGTCATGGTTGTGGTGGCATCGTCAAACGTGCGCAACTATGGTAAATGGATTAGGCAATCAAACGCCGAGCGAATCATCGTGAATTGCCCAGACGGGATGGATGTGAAGGCGATGTGTGCATGGATGAAGCGCGATGGGATTAGAGATGAGCAAGCGGAATACTGGAAGATGGTCAAAGAACAAATGTATTATACGGGACCGGTCCCACGTTACGTTTTTGATGCGAATGAGTTCATTGCACACGGTGCGGCCATTGAGGATGCCTTGGATGGGATCAAGTCCCGGGATGGTGAAAAGCACTTCATACATCGGGGAGTGAGACTATTGTATTCTGAGAATCCGTCTCAAAAGCTCGTGGGTGTTGTCCGAGCAAGAGGAGAAGTCGGTGCTGAGGGATTTCCTAACGCACCGATATATTTGTGCCTCGGGCGTCGAATACCGCACTATTTTGGCAAACGTGATGGGTGAGAAAGATATTTTTTTTCTGTTGCTAGTACTGGGGAAGAGGGAAACTATTTTGTGTGAATGTATGGGAAGGTTTGGCTTGTGCGCGTTTAAGTTTGGGGGAGTCTGTCAGTGCATTAGTAGAGTAGCCCAGGAAGCCGAGGCCACCAGCACTTCGTGGAGGAGAGTACTCGGTGCTGAAGGCGAACCCTGAAGGGCACCCCACCGAGTTATATGTGGATTGGTCGCAATGGAATACCATAAAAATAATAATATCAAGTACGGGGTGCTGTACACACCGGAGACGAAGAACTTTCCGCTGGTGGACGGTTTTTTTTCTTTATGGAGTCGGATCCAATGACGCTGCTTGGGCTGCGGATGACTACGGCGGGTGAGCACCACACCACAGCCAGCACTGTGAGGCTGTTCACTGAGTGCCTGGCGGCATATTTTAATGATTGGGAGGAATTTGCTCAATGATTGTCGTGGGAGATTATTTACGTGCAGCACGCAGACAGCACGGCGATAGATGGCTGGCAGAGATGTGGTGCCGTCAATCCCAAGAGTGTGGGCAATGATGAAAGCCGTGAAATAGCGGCGTTTTGGAAGGAAAAGGAGCGCCAGTACCAAGTGTCAATATCATCCGGAGAATTTAGAAGAGAAGAAGCTCACCGAAGTGTGGAAGGACCACCGAAACAGGAAAATAAATTAGGGAGGGAAAGGGGCAGCTGTGACTTCTGGTAAAAAAATTATTGTGGGATTTATATATTTTTTGATACGTGTGTGTGTGTGTGTGTGTGTGTGCGAGGGATAATTGGAGAATCGCCCCGCTATGAGGGAATCATTGTGGCTGGTGGTGTTGCAGTAATACTGCATTGTCCATTTCCTTTTATTGTGTTTTAAGGCCCATCACCAACAGAAGCATCTCAAAGGGATGGACGAATAATAAGTTCTAGAGGAAATGGTGCACTCCGTGTGACCGCATGGAGTGAGGCGCCGCGTCATGGGTGGATGAGGAATCACCTCCGTGTGTGGCTCCTTGGGTGATTGTTTGCTCGGTGTGTGTTGTGTGTTGGCTGCGGGGCTGTGGCCGTATCCCGTTGCCCGTGGGACTGAACTGGAGGCGATGGCGGCAGTGTGTGTGTGTGAGGGCTGGTGTGGAGTTGCCGGCCAGGGTGAGGGCCGTGGCGGTGCTTTTCCTGCCTGTCGTTTGTTTCCTTCATGTGTGTTGTGCTGCTTCTTGCTTTCCCCCTCTCATCTTTTCCTCCTGTGTTCCTGCGTGGGGTGGCCGCATGCTCACGGGCCATGTTGATCGTGAGTGCCTCCTGGCGGCATCCATTTATTTTTGTCTGTCTCTCTGTTTGTCATTCCCTGTTGGGTGTGAGGCGTGTTGCACCGCGTGAGGGCTGGCCCGCACACACCGACGGCCCGCCGTGATTTGCCGTGTTGCTGCCTTTTTCTGTGGGCGATGATCCTCCGTGCCGTCCCTTCCGGATTGTCTTATGACTCGCTCTCTGCGTGGGTGCTCTGCTCTGCTCCTCACTGACCTTTCTGGTGTATTGCCGCTGTTGCTGCTGTACTCTCCAATTCTTGTAAACAGACACGTTAGGAAAGAAAGCAAACAGGCGCCAAACGCTACTGTGAAATTCGAAGGCACTGAAAGGACCAACAGCACACACACACACCGCCCACACACACACCGCCCACACACACATATTTATATGCTCTCACGTGTTGCTGCTGTGAAGGCACCCCGCACACACAACCGTCGCCGCGTGACCGGATCCAGCGGAAGGAGGAGGGAAGGAAGAGAGAGTGAGCCGCAGAGGCCCAACATGTCCCGGCATGTGTTTACTTCCGCGGTGCTGGTCCTCCTCGTCGTGATGATGTGCTGCGGCAGTGGTGCTGCACACGCTGTGGAGGGTAATGTAGGAAATACAGTTGTTGCGTTGATGGAGATTGAATAGGAACAGCTTGACAACTGGGAGGATGTTTCTAACGCTGGCAGTAGATATGACTTGCTTCTTGGTCTCAGTCTCGTTGAGGTGCAGGGTCATGTACTTGCTATTGCTGAGGCCCATTGCAAGGATAGAGGCGACTGCAGCGACGTCAGCTTCACTGGGATTGCGTCAAAGTACCTTGATCTATGCTGTGTTGCTGGTCCAACGGAGATCTGGACGGCAGGTGCGAGTATCCTTTGCACAGATATTCTAAAGGAGGGTTCTGAGGGCGTCAGCACCCGAAACGGCATAACGCGACCAACGACACTTGTAACTGAGGACAGTGTCTAAACGTTTTTGGGAAACTACAGCCGTACAAAGCAGCAGATTCAAGGTAAGAATGAGCGGGGCCTTTTACTCGTGAAGGGAACTCTCTCCGAAGATGACGGAAAGAAGAAAATCGGATGGAATGAGACACATACAGTGAGCGTTAAAGCCCCAGG
>NW_001849236.1:19133-22375 GCF_000209065.1 Trypanosoma cruzi | reverse complement strand
AGCGAGGACGAGCGGCATCAGTGGCTGTGAGTGTGTGTGCGCTGCTGGCGGCTACGGTGACACTTGTCTGCCAGCTGCGGTTCCGGACGGCCTTGGGCCGCTCCCGCTCCCCGATGCGAACGACACGGAGGTTCGCTGCGTGCACGGTGGCAGCATCAGCTCCGTGGAATATACTGATCCCGGTGTGCGTGGTCTGTGCTTCGTCAACGTGACCTTCACCGCCGCGATTGTGCTGGACCTGTGGAGCTTTGACGCACCACAACATACACTCAACATCACGTTACTGCAGTGCGTCCTCGTGGGCCTGTCGATCAAGGGGAGTATTGCGCGCGTGCACGTGAACGTGACATCCTCGATGATGGATTCTGGTGAGTTGGAGTTCAGGGGTGATTTTGGCGCGAGCTCCCAGATACTGGTGGTGGGCAGTACGCTTGTGTCGACGTTGAGCTACGCTATTGCCTTTCCGGAATTCTCCCTCGGTGCGAAGTCGACGCTGCTGCTAATTGACAACCACATTGAGGGGAATAATTACGCAGTCTATATATCCGAAACTATTGTTGTTGATGGTGGCGGGATCATTGTGAAGGGAAATACGCTGTTATCAACGGCGGTTGAGGACGAAGTGCATACAGCGGTTTTTGTTGAAACTGTTGATGTGATGAAGGGCGGCTACATTGACGTGGAGAACAACACGATGAGCGCGGCTAATGGCATTTTTTTTTTTTGGGATACAAAGTTGGCCTCCGCGGGACTGCTGCGAGTGGTGGACTGCACCTTCTTTGGCAGCACGAGGGTTTCCAATTCCGTGCTGTTGTATTTGTCTGGCTCTGTGACCCTCCAGGGTGGTGCGCAGTGGCGTGTGAAGGGCAACAGCGTGAGTGCAGCCTCAATAATAACTGTGGAAGATACCTCGCAAAAAATTCGGCTGTCGGGCAGCGGCACCACCGTGGTGCTTGCACACAACCGTCAGGTGGGCTCCAGATTGCCTCTTTTCAATATTTTTTTAGCGAGCATTGTCGTGGCTTCACCCGCGCGTTTTGTGGTTGGGTGCAACCTGCAGGGCGACGAGGAGGTGTCGTACGACGGCGCGTTTCCGGTGGAAGTGGTGGTGTTCAGGTGTGGCACATGCAACGACGACGCGGCGTGCTACATGCCCGGGACGGAGTTGGTGGATCGCAGCTCGTGCTCGTGCAGCTGCAAGGAGGGATGGCATGGCGCGTCGTGTCTTCCCCTCGAGTTGCCCAACCCTGTTGTGCCGCCCGTAGCGGAGAGAGTCGTTGACGGTGACACGAGCTGCGTGGTGAACCAGACGCTGACGAAAATCACGCTGAACATGTGGAAGACGCACCACTGCTACGTGGGTGTGGCATTCAGCGGCGTGGATGCTGCGCTGACGTTTTTTCTCAACAGTATGCCGCTGCATCTCGCCATCAACATCACGCTCACTGGATGCACATTTCGTGAGGGTGCCGTGCTGCAGTTTGTTGGGGGTGCTGAGGTGGCCGAGTCAGCCGGCGTCCTTATCCGCGTGAGCCAGACGGTGATGCGGTCCTCCGTTGTTGTGTTTGCGCTTGCCCTCCCGCAACACTGCGATATCGCCGTCACGGAGGTTGACGCGCTGCAGACCTTCGAGTTCGAATTACCGGGCACTATGAGCAAGACGCTGAGCGTATTGTTGCTGCACGACGTTGTGTTGACTGCATCCTCGTTGTTGGTCGGCAACGTCAAGGCGCATGCGTTGAGGTACGGTGAGTTTGGTTTGTACTCTTTCGGGACGCTGACACTGGTGGGTGGCAGCTCGCTGTATGCGCGTTACTGCAGTCTTGATGGGTACGAACACCTGTTTTACGTGTACAGGCTCAGTGTGAGTGACCGCTCCGTTTTTGCGCTGCTCAACAATACAATGTCCTCTGCGACAAGCCTCCTGTACCAGCACCACAGATTCAGCGTGTCGGAACATAGCGTGTTGCGCGTGGTGGGGAACAGCGGTATCGTGGCCTGCGCCATCTACGCAGAAGAATTGTGGACCGTCCAGCGGTCAAGCTGGCTGGATTGGCGCGACAACGACGTGGGAGTGGGTGCGATGTTTCACGACACTGGGTCCGCTTTTGTGAGCATCGACAGCAGCAGTGTGGTGACGCTGACGGGCTGCAGGATGGGCTCGACTGGGTTGTCGAGGCCTCTGCTATCGCAGGCTGACGCCGGCTACCGGTTCTTTGCTGGGTGTCTGACGGTTCTTGGACGAGTTTTGACGACGACGGGAGAACTGGAGCTGAGCGGCATCACCAACGTGACGACGGTTGTCGTGTGCGGGGAGTGCACGAAGGACGGCGACTGCTTCGCTCCGCTGACGACAGCGGTCATTGACTGCAAGTGTCAGTGCGCTGCTGGAGGGCACGGCGATGTGTGCGTCCCGGCGCCTGTGCCTGTTGGGCCGCCACCACCGCCACCACCGCCGTCGCCACTGCTACCGCCACCGCCGCCGATTGGTGAGTGCATCAGCGACATGGTGTACCCCGAGGTTGCGCAGTCTGTGGGCAGCGGGCTGTCGTGGCTGTGCTACCGCAACGTGACGTTCAGCGGGGGCGGTATGAGCCTGACGGTGCTGATTGGTGCGATGACGGGCGACGTGGCGAACGTCACGTTCGATGGATGCACGTGGAGGGACGGTGCCGTGCTGTTGCTGTTGGGCAACGCGTACGCCGCTGTGGGGTCGCTGAACATCGTCGTCACCGGCAACACATTCAGTGACGCGCTGCTAAGCCCGGAGGGTGGGTTTCCACCGCGCACGAACATCACGATCAGCGGGAACCGCTTCACGGTCACGAGGCTGATCCCTCGGTCGGGTTTGGGCCTTAGGAAGCCTTCCTGTGTTGCAATGAATGAGCTGGCGATCAGCAACTACTCTGCGGTGGTGCTCAGTGGCAATGCGTTTCAGACCATGACGACATCGTCAAGCGCCATTCAAGTTGTCAAGTATGCGCTGAGGGTGACGTGGCACTCTGTTTTTGCGGTGTTGGGCAACACGTTTCATATGGCTGGTGGCGAGGGCACACCGATACATCTTGAAGGTTATGCCGAATCCTTGTCACTGTTTGTACTGAACAGCTCTGCTGTGGTGGTCCGAGGCAATCTTGTGTCGAGCCTGGTGCAGTACGTCATCATATTTGTTTGGGTTTTTTGTGTGGAGTCTCGGTCAGCGGTTGTTTTTCGGGACAACGACATGCAAGGAAGCTCGGCAG
>NW_001849236.1:16000-19033 GCF_000209065.1 Trypanosoma cruzi | reverse complement strand
TTCTCTCTCTCTCTCTTCCCTTCTATCCCTCAGTCCTGCAGACACACGCCACACGCACCGCGTGGCAGCGGCGTGATACAAAACCGGACGTCTATGAGTCAACAGGCCGTACAATCGATGTGGACCCTTGTCCCCTCCGTGTCTGAGTGCCGCCATCGCACTTCTTTATCTTTTTTTCCTGTGTATGCCGTATGCTCCTATGGTTCCGCTGCTTGCTGTGCAATGCCGACTTGCGTGAACGAAAAACGACGCTTTGACTGCTGGCGAACGGCGAATCCTCTACACCTTTTCCGTTTCACCACGTTCTTGGACGCGCTCGATGGCTGCCGTTGTAACGCTGCCACGTGGGTCTGTCTCGGCCCTTGTTTGTCTTTTACAGCATTGGGACTGCTCTGTGGTAAAACCATTCGGTTGCAAGAGCGATTCCAATGATTATGTGTCTTTTTGCCGGGAACTTACCACTCTGCATGGTGGTTGTGTGGGACTGCGTGGGCGGTGGAAGGGCGATGTTGTCACTGGCGTGGTGGCGTCTGCGTTTCTTTGTGTCGGTGGTTGTTCTTTGGTGGGGATTGTTTCTGGCCGGATGCCTCTGCGTGCCACTGTGTTTATTTGCTGTTGTTGCTGTTTTTATTTCTTTTTTGACCGAGCAGATAGAGATACTTTGGATTGACCTGCACAACTATCGTTTCAAGGTGTTAAGGATTACTTGCAGTATTAGGACCAGTAGTATTGGGATAACGATTTATCGGAATTGTTTTTCTGGATTTTCCATTTGTAGAAAGGGATTTGCTAAACGAGATTTCTGATTGACGGGACGAGAGCGATACACCGCGACAGCCCTGCTGGTGCCTGTTTGGGTTGGCGAATGTTGCCTGCGGTGGGTGCGTGTCCGCGCAGCCGGCACCGTGTGCGGCGCAGGGCCATTGCGGCTGTGCGTGCGGCGCTGCTCGTGGTGTTGACGCTGGTTGTGGCGGCGGCGTGGATGCCCGCGGCGCATGCGGTGGTGCTGCGACTGCGGGGCGGCACGGTGGACAGAGCCATCACGGTTGGCCGCGCCGTGGACACGGTGCTGATGGACGGCGTGTCCATCACTAACGGTGTGGCTGTGGTGTTTGACGTTGCGGCGATGCTTCCCGGCGCGCTGCGCATTGAATTGAGGAACTGCGTGTGCGACGGCGGTGCGCAGATCTACGTGCGGGGCCACAGCAGCGAGCCGGCGAGTGACCAGAGCCTGGAGGTGAGCGTGAGCGGGCTGTCTGGGAGCTACTGCTCGCTTGTGTTTGTGCACAACCTGCCGGCCCACACGAACGTGACGGTCCGCGACTCGACGATTGTGACGGCGGGGCCGATGCGCTACTCCCAGGTGAGCGGGCTGACGGACGCGGTGGCATCGCCGCTTGTGCTGTACGCGACGTCGCTGTTGCAGACGCAGCTGCGTGTGAGCAGCACTGTGCTGAGGTCGTTGCACGCGGGCGGGTCGGCGGTGCACGTTGGCGGCGGCGTGGACCTGCTGTCGAGCGCGGTGGTGCTTGACGGCGTGTCGCTGGAGGCGTCGGGCGGTCCGACCGCGTCCGCGTTGCGTGTGGCGTCTTCGTCGCGCCTCAGTCTGCGGAGCCACTCGGTGTTCTCCGTGACGAACGTGTCTATCGTGAGCAGCGGCGGCGGAGTTGTGCTTGGAGAGCGCCTTGCGGTGTTTGATTCAGTGCTGCGCTTCGTGGGCGTCGAGGGATCTGTTGAGTCGTCGCTGGTGCGCTGCGACGGTGGGACGGTCGGTGCCGGCGGGTGGCTGGACCTGCACGACGTGTGGGCGGTGGGCGAGGCGTCGTCTTTGGCGTCGCTGTCGGGGGTGACGCTGAGCGGCGGCGCCGTATCGATTGCGCGCTGCACTGCCACCGGCGCGACGCTTGTCTCCGGGCTGACGATCAGGAGCGGCGCCGTGTGGGTGCAGTGCAACCGTGTCGGCGGCCGGGTGCTGCAGAGCAGCGGCGACTACCGCTTGGCCGGCCTGCCCTCCGTGAGCGTGGTGCCGTGCGACGGCTGTGCGGCTGCGCTGGCGTGCTTCGATGCGCTGACGGCGTCGGTCACCGACTGCGTGTGCAGCTGCCGTGCCGGCGGCGTGGGCGAGGCGTGCCTGCCGTTCGACGTGCCGCTTGCGAGGGCCGGCGGTGGTGGTGGCGGTGCGCCGGGCTGCATGGGTGGCGTGACGCTGACGGAGTCCGTGACGGTTGGCGGCGTGCGTGCGACGGCGTGCTTCGACTCGGTGGTTTTCAGCGGGCCGATCACTGTGGCGGTGGATCTGCGCTCGATGGATGCGTTTGCTGACGCGCTGAACGTGACGGTGCGCCACTGCGTGCTTGAGGGCGGTGCGCAGCTGCGGATTGGCGGCCTCAGCGAGAGCACGGCGCGCCCGATGCCGCACGCCCTCGTCAACATGACGAATGTGACGTCGCTGGAGGGCACGATCGTGCTGCATGGCGCGATGCCGCTGCACTCGAGTGTGCTGCTGGCGAACTCAACGCTGCGTGCGACGGTTGGCGGGTCGCAGTACGTGCAGACTACCCGTGGCCACGAGGGATCCCGGCACGGCCCCGCACTAGTTCTGGACGGCGTCCGGCTTCTGTCGACGCGGTTTGTCATGACGCGGTCTACACTGGTGTGCGGCGGGGAATCGTGCGCTGCGATCCTCGTGGAGCGCGGCCTTGGCGCGAACATGTCCAGCGTCTTCTACATGGACAACTGCGCTGTCCTGTCGCGGACGCACGTGATGTACGCCCTTGCGTCGGACCTGCGTGTCAGCGGCGGCTCCGTGTTCTCCATACAGAACAGCTCGTGGAGTGCGCCGAGCATTGGCTTCTACGAAGGTGCTTTTGTTTTCAAGGACGTT
Source organism: Trypanosoma cruzi (assembly GCF_000209065.1). Classification (NCBI taxonomy): domain Eukaryota; phylum Euglenozoa; class Kinetoplastea; order Trypanosomatida; family Trypanosomatidae; genus Trypanosoma; species Trypanosoma cruzi. The sequence continues at coordinate 16,149 of NW_001849236.1, read as the reverse complement.
GTGGTGGATGGCGGCAGCGTGCTGCAGATTGTGTTCAGCACTTTCCGTCTCGGCTTCGCCATGCTCATTGCAAACACGCTGACCGTGACTGGCCGCAGCTGGCTGGTGCACCGCGACCACGAGTTCCCGCACGCCTACGTTGTGTACGT
>NW_001849236.1:13365-15900 GCF_000209065.1 Trypanosoma cruzi | reverse complement strand
GTCGGTGGCGTGCTACGTTGGTGTGACCTTTTCGGCGGACGTCGTGGTGGATGTGGGGTCGATGTCAGGGAGCACGCGCAACGTGACGCTGGCGAACTGCACGTTTGTGGACGGAGCGAGCCTGTATGTTGTTGGGTGGCTGTCCGACCCGCCTGCTGGCGAGCGTGCCGATGTGTTGATCAGCGGGCTTGAGTCGCGCTCCGGCGGCGGCGTGCTGGTGGCGAACCGATTTCCGCCGGGCTCACGCGTCACTGTGGTGGACTCGGTGCTGATCGCAGAGAAGCGTGTTGCGTACCGTAACGCCTACGACCTTGGCGACGCCTCCGCGTGCCTCGTGGTGCACAGCGTGAATCTGACGGGGAGCGTGCTGACCATCGCGCGCACGCACGTGGCGGCGGTGTTCCGTGAGGCTGTTGGCGTGTTGGTGGTTGGCGGCGTGGTGCTTCAGTCGCGCGGTGCGCTGTACGTGGACGGGCTTTTTGTGCAGACGGCGCTGGGGCTGTGCGTGTCGGTGGAGGGCGGCGTTGCGGCCAGCAGCGGCTCCGTTGTGGCGTTTGTTGACAGCGACTTCCTGCTGTGCAAGCACGCGGTGTCCGTGCGTGGGGCTGTGAGCGTGTCGGGCTCCGCTGTGGCGCTTGTGCGGAGCGACTTTTCGTCGACGGAGGACTACGCGGTGGCGTTCTATTCGACGGTGAGCCTGGCTGGCGGGTCGATGCTTCTGGCGAAGGGCAACGTGCACGAAGGTGTTTCGAGGGAGATGCTCCACGCGGCTGGTGCCGTGACCGCTGTTGGGGGCACGTTGAGCTTTGTGCGCAACCGAGCGCTGCTGCCGCGGATGCTGTCGATGAGCCTGTCGCTCTCGGCTGGGGCGCATTTGAGGGTGGCGTGCAACATCGCTGGCGGAACTGTCCTGTCGACGGCGGAGGAGTACGCTGCGGCCGGTTTTGGCGACGCTGGGAGCATCGACGTTGCTGGGTGCGACGCCTGCGACAGGGACACTTACTGCTACGCGCCCGAGACGTCGTCGGCGAGCATGAAGGACGGTGTGTGCGTGTGCGCGTGCGGCAGCGGCGGGTACGGCGAGGCGTGTGTGCCTGTGGGAGCTCCCGCACTGCCGTCCGCTGTGGGCACTGCGTCGAGTGTGTTTGTCCGCGAGGGCGTGACGGTGCGGTCGGTGTTCGTTGTGCCTGCCGGCGCGAGCGAGGTGACGCTGCGCCACGTTGTGCTGGACGGCGTGAGTCCGGTGCTCTACGTGCCGTGGATGGCGCGGGACGGCGTGCGGATCGTTGTGCAGAACGTGTCGCTGCAGAACGGCGCCGTGCTGTACGTGATGGGCGTTGGAGCGTTGCGCGGTGCGGGTGCGGCGGGGAGCGACGAGAGCGGGCCGGTGGAGCTGTCCGTGTGCGATGTGGAGGCGCTGAACGGTGCGCTTGTGCTGACCGGCACGTTTCCCGCGGGGTCTGTGCTGACGGTGACGGACTCCCTGCTGGTTGCCGCGAGGTCTACGCCGCTTCTGTATCTTCTCGGCTCGCAGTCTTTGCCGTACGCACCGGTGCTGGTGCTGTCGGGCCTGCGGCTCGTGCGGTCCGTGCTGGTTGTGTCCGGCGTGGCCCTCGTGACCGTGCTGACTGGTGGGCGGACGGTGGTGGTGGACGGCGCCGTACTGGAGCTTGTCGGTGGCGGTGTCGCGCTGGACGCGGCTTTGCTCGGTGGCGAATATGCGTTGTACGCGAGTGCGCGCGTGGTTGCGTCGGGGGGCGCTGTGCTGCGTGTGTCGGGGAGTCAGGTGTACGCCGCGCATGGGTTGGTGTTCGACAGCGGGGTGGAGGCTAACGCGTCCGCCGTCGTAGTGAACGACAACGCCGGTGCGCTGACCGATGGCGCGCTGCTGGTGCTGCGGGGGTCGGCGTCGTTTGCTTCCGGGTCGTGGCTGTCGGTGCGCGGCAACAGCATCAGCGGCAGGCTCCTGTCGGTGCCGTCGTACCCGCGCCGTGCAAAACTTGTGGAGAGCACGCTGACGCTCCACGGGAACGCTGGCAGCGGACCCGTCGTGATGGACGGCACCGTTGTGCTTGGGGGCGCCGGCGGGAAGCTCGTTGTGGGGTGTCTGACGCTCAACGGGGAGGCGCTGCAGCCGATGGACTACAGATCCGCCGGCGTCATCGGGGAATTCCGCCCCGTGGCGTGTGGCGTGTGCGACGCCGACGTGAACTGCTTTGCAGCTGCGACGAGGGCGATGTCGGGGTCGTGCCGCTGCCGCTGTGCTGAGGGCGGGTACGGGCGCGACTGCCTGCCGGTGTACCTGCCGCACGTGGACGGGTGCAACCGCACGCCTGCCCCGCCGCTGCTGAGCCACACGGCAACGCTGACGGCGACGCGCAGCCTGACGCCAACGTGGACGCCGAGCCCAAGCGCGACGCAGTACTGGCCAACGCGGCATGGGCCGACGGAGACCCAGCGGGTGACGGAGACGGTGGAGCTGCCGCCCACGCGGACCCCGACGGCGTCGGTGAGTAGCACGCTGTGGTGGAGCGA
>NW_001849236.1:0-13265 GCF_000209065.1 Trypanosoma cruzi | reverse complement strand
AACGCTGGCAGCGGACCCGTCGTGATGGACGGCACCGTTGTGCTTGGGGGCGCCGGCGGGAAGCTCGTTGTGGGGTGTCTGACGCTCAACGGGGAGGCGCTGCAGCCGATGGACTACAGATCCGCCGGCGTCATCGGGGAATTCCGCCCCGTGGCGTGTGGCGTGTGCGACGCCGACGTGAACTGCTTTGCAGCTGCGACGAGGGCGATGTCGGGGTCGTGCCGCTGCCGCTGTGCTGAGGGCGGGTACGGGCGCGACTGCCTGCCGGTGTACCTGCCGCACGTGGACGGGTGCAACCGCACGCCTGCCCCGCCGCTGCTGAGCCACACGGCAACGCTGACGGCGACGCGCAGCCTGACGCCAACGTGGACGCCGAGCCCAAGCGCGACGCAGTACTGGCCAACGCGGCATGGGCCGACGGAGACCCAGCGGGTGACGGAGACGGTGGAGCTGCCGCCCACGCGGACCCCGACGGCGTCGGTGAGTAGCACGCTGTGGTGGAGCGACGTGGCGTGCCCGACGCTTGCCGTGACGACGACGGCGGCTGGTGGGAGCCTGACGCAGAGCGACATCCGTGGCGGTGGGAGCGCCGTCCCGACACTGCTGATGGTGGCGCTGCCGCCGCCGTTTCGGTGGGCAAGCGACCCGCAGATCGGCACGCACCTGAGCTTTGTGCCTACATCGACGGCGCAGCCGAGCGGGTTTGGCGGTCCGTGGGGAGCGATGCTGCGCAACGCGACGTGGGTGCGCAACGCGAAGAATCCGTCCACCGTCCTGGAGCTGGCTGTGCCCGTGCACCGCGGTTACTTCATTGCTGCCGACGAGACGCTAGTCATTCGCTGCGACGCTGTGGCGGTGTTCAGCGGCTGCAAGGGTGTGCTGCTTGGGTCCTTCACGATCAGGTCGAACACGCTGCCCGCCGCTGCCAGCGTCCTCTCTGCGATCACCGGCGTTGTTGCGGGTGCGGCGGCTGTTGCCGTGGTGGTGACTGGCGGGCTGGGCTCCGTTCTGGAGTTGCAGGCACTCGGCGTGTTCGCGAGGATGCCATGCGCCTCGGCGCAGGAGCGTGCGAGCACCGTTGCGCTGCCGTACTTCCTGTCGGTGTTTGCTGCCCTTGACCCGCTGTGGATGGTGGTGGGCAACGCGCTGCTCGCCGCTGTGTTCGGGTGCGTGCACTGCGGTGTGACGGCCGCCTTCCAGCGGTGGCGCGGCGTGGACGCGGCGAGTGCGTGGGCGGCGATGCGCTTCCCGAGCCTGACGTACGTTGTGGCGCACGCGATGCACCTCGGCATTTTCTTCGGCTCGGTGTTCGCACTGGCGATGCCCGGCGCCCGCGTGCAGCACCGCGTGATTGGTGTCGCCGGCGTGCTGTACGGTGTGGCGTTCCCTGCTGGCGTGTGCTACTTCATTGCGCGTCACACAGGCGCGAGCTTCACGAAGTACTGGCAGTTTTTGAGGAAGCCGCTGCACGAGCGCCTGCTTTACCCCGTCGGGTATTGGCACCCCGTAGCGCAGCAGCGGATGTACGGCGGCATGCTGACGAACATGAGGGGCAGCCACGTGTACTGGTGCGTGTTCCAGCTGTCGGTGCTGTGCGTGGTGTGCCTGATTGCTGCTGTGCACCCGCCCGTGGGGGGCTGCCACGTCCAGTACTTCTGCATGGCGGCTGTGCTGCTTGCGGGCGCGGGCGTGGTTGCCTTCACGAACATGATGCGCTCGGCCTACCTGACGGTGATGCACGCGGTGAGCTTTGTGCTCTTTGCGGCGCTGTGTCTGGTCAGCGTGACAAACCACGTTGCTCCGAGCGACGGCGGTGCGAGGGCGTACGCGGCAATGTTGCTGCTGCTGACCACTGTGCTGCTTGCGGTCACTGTGTACAGCGTCGTTGTGTGGTACGCGGAGGACCGCCACTGGCAGGAGCTGCGCGAGCCGCGGCGTGGTGGGCTGGAGGCGCTGCTGCGCGATGACGGGGAGAGCGACGAGGATGTGCAGAAGCTCCACGAAATGACGTCATCGTCGTACGCTTCAGGCACCACTGGTGCATCGTCGTACCGACCACCCGCGCAGCTGCAGCCCATGGCTGGTAACACCCGTCCAGACGCGCTGAGCCTGTTTGACCGTGCATTGAGTGCGAGCGGCAAAAGTGATCACGCCCTCCTGTGACGTGCAACACGTAGAAATGACAGGCGTGCAGTGCTGCTTGTTGGGGGAGGGCGCAGGGCCACGGATTTGCTGCGCACCACAGCCATCCATCGTCAACAGCACCGACCGTGTTGTTGATTGTTGTTTCTATCGATTTGTTTCTATTTTGAGCGGGTGTTTTCAGGAGTTGCTCCCGTTCCACGATGATTGTGTGGAAGGGGATTGAATTGTCGCTCTTGTTACTGCTGGTGTTGTGCTGTATCGGAATGTAATTCCATGGAGTTGTGTGCGAGGAACTCAACGCCCATTTTGTGCAATGGAAGAAGGATCCAGCGAACCGCCTAGTGGAATTAATGAATTGTGGCTTTGCCCTATCGTGGGTTTCCTTACAGGAGCAAAGCGGCGACGGAGCAGCAGCAGGGCTCCGGGTTTCCAAGAACGTCTTTTAGCGGGATTATGTATTGGGGCACGACCGCCTTCCGTGATTAGGCTGCCCTGGCGTGGCGAGTGCACAGGGTGATTCATGTCTTTAGTGGTGAAATTGACGGACCAAGCCATCCCGGTCACGCTCCACACTTATCCTCGAGCGCACCGCCATGGCTGGATCCCTCAGGTGTGCGCGTGGAAGGTGGGAGCCTTGGATGACGCGGCATTGGGATTTGTTGCCCGTTACGGCCCGCACGTTTTGTGTGTGCAGGAGGTGTGACAGTCACTTTCGGCAATTTGCACATCCCTTCACGGCGCGGCCCTTGATTTACTTGGCACACCGCATTCCGCCGGCAAGGAATATTGTTGAGGATTGGCCACGCTGGTACGGGGATGCCTACACGAGGAATTCTTTCCTCTTCCCAATTTCCTTCTGGCCGTGCGAAATTCATGCACCACAGCAGATACAGAGTGGTGTGGTGTTAGCATGGAGTGTACGATATTCACCGAGACTTTTTCCACGGCAGCGTGCGACTATGCACCTTCTCGTTGAACCGTGGAAGCACGCGAACACATGTCGACGGTTCTGTATCACCTGGTGACTCACATTGTGGACGTACCCTTTTGTCTCGCCCGCAGCGCCGAGGAGCGCGTATACGGATGCAGCTTGTCCTTAGCCACTGCGGCGTGTCCAAGAACGAAGCTTGTGATGCGAAATTCAGACAAGGCGTCCGACCTCGCACAGCTCATTGACAAATGGAGCGCCGGCATCGTCGCACTGGCCGAACGTATTATTGGTGCCCGACAGCTCAAGCCAGGGGCTCACCGCTTCACCGTAACAGGCGACTGGGAACCCACGTGCACGGACTCCATTCTCACTCGTGGGGAAGAGGCTGCACTGGCCTGCCTCCGCAGCGGGGTTTCGCACAAATACGGATGGCTGCCACGGCCACTGCAACCCGCCATCCCGAGCACATTCTGTTGGTGCGGCCCGGATGCCTCACAACAGGCACGCAAAAGAGTTCACACGGAAACGCCTCCTCCTCCTGCTGGACCCCACCACGCCACGATCCGACGCCCGGCAGACTGCCCGGTTTGCGGCAAGCACCGCAGCTGCCGCACTAGTGTCGTGACGCACATGGTTAACGCCCAGGGCATTACGCGCTCTCCCAGCCGCTGCGGGAGTTCAGCTTTCCCGGTGAGCCGGAACCGCCAGAAATCCCACCGGAACCACCGCCCAGCACTTGAGCGAGGACGAGAGCGAGAGAAGGCACACCGATCGCACCTCCGCCGCAGACTGCACAGGCCAGGCCGAAGCCACTCTCATGCAGTTTCCGCATGGCGTCGTGCGAAAGGCAAGCCGGAATTGTATTTCATCTTCAGCACTTCCACAAGCAAGAGTTCCCCCGACAAATAGGAGGCGTTGCCAGGAATGTGACGGTCTGACGGCATCCACCCCTTTCGAATGAAGTTACTGTGAATTCAGGGCTCAAGCGAAAACGGGACCACCATCCCGCATACGAGCACACGAACACTCCAGCACAGAGCTACGATCGGCACCGAAGAAGGAAGCACTTCGTAAATGCCCTTGATGCGACAGGCAGGCGAGCAGTGCCGGGGGATTGACCACCCACACACGGCACAAACACCCGACAGAAAGAAAGTCGTGACACTAAAAATAGGGATTAAATAGCCACGCGCTGCAAGGCCCGAACCTCCGCATGAAGAGCATCAAACCCACACAGAAACCCCGCCTCTGCACAGGAGGAGAATACCACCGAGAAACAGTGCACCGTGTGCCTAAAATGGCACGCACACATGCGTTGATTAACGTCACGCTGTCGCCGACTTCACGACGGCAGAGAGGTCAGGCCGCCGAGAAGGCGCACGTTGCCCGGTGACGACAGACCAATGGGATCACCACCGGCTGAGCCTCGCCGTCCAGCATGCGTGTTTCAGTGCCACAGCAATGCCTGACTGACTCGCTACCGCAAGGCGCGCCACGGCATTGACCGGAAATTGTGAGAACCGGCCGACCGGAACTGTGCGGAGAGGCAAGTCTGTCTTTACTCCGCTGCCCGGCTCTGCAAGCACCCAGAAAAAAGCATGGAGCGGAAATTGGAGAAGTGGGGAAGTCGTGCTTCACGGAAATATTGGTGTGGTTCCACTTTGAAGTGGAAAGGCACTACCCGGCAGTACCTCCGTGCGGCGAGAAGGCACGAGGCCCCTCGCAGATGCGGCGGGCCGTATTTGCTCCTGGCAGGCTGCTCTCCTCTCCCTTTCCTCATTTATAGCGTCCATGTTTGGTTGGTTCTGTGATTTGTTGTTTTATTGATTCTTGGCAGCAACGGATTATCGAGCCACCGCGCTATCCCCGGGGCGGATGCGTAGCGGTGGTGTGTGCTTCACGGCCTCCGCTGCGGCTCCCACTTTGGGTGCCGGGCTCTCTTTTAAATCTCCGATCGTTGGGCGGAAGTGCTCTGCGATGGTGGCTGGCGTGTGAGCCTTCTTATTTATTTGAGCAGACACGAGGAATAGTAACAATATATATATATATATATATATATATATATATATATATCAAAAGCGCTGAATAGATATTGATACCGACAACTATATACCTATTTATATACATATGCAGCCAATAAAATGGCATTTCAATAAACCACGTAGCCAATCTGTCTCTCAATTTGGAGGGGAGAGAAGGGATACATCCATATCTATACACATGCGTCAATAAATAAGAATAAAGTAGCGTTTTTATATTCCTATCCATATCGATATATCTATGCATTGATCGATGCTTATTTTTGTATCTATATCTTTCCATATAATTTGTTTGAGGAGCTTGCGAAGAGAATGATCGCGAGAGGGCTGGCAAACTTAATTAATGTATATGTACCCTGATAAAACGAATACACTTCTTTACGACACCTCTTTGTCTTATGAATTTTGGGAAGGCCACGACTTTAGGGATTCGATAGCGGCAGCTAATTTTTTAATTTCTAATTTTAAATTTACAGACACAGCGAGGTTGTTTTATATGGAGGAATGGCATTGGTTCCTTACACGGCCCCCGAGTGGAGCGATATTGATGGCCGTCTCTCGGAATTGGTACGCCAACATGGCGCTATTCAGGTGCAGCTCACCTTCGTTGATGAAAAAGGGCTGTCGTACGCGACGCTGACTGTGGCCGCCTCCAAGAGAGGCTTACGCTTTATTTCGGGAAAAGTTGCCAGTCGGTGGGAGGATTCGAGCCTTACAGGACATATTGCGAATCTCCGGGCGCCTCAAGTAGCAAATGTCGAGACCCAAGTGCTCCTGCCCATCGTGTGGAGGTGGCCCGGGAGTTGGGGGTCCAGCGAGGGCTCATCATCGCTGAAAGGGAGCGCCTGAGCACTGACTACGCCCATGTCATCTCGGACTTGCAGAATCGAAACGCTTAGCTTAATTTTCAGGTGGAGTAGGCGCATAACAACCTATCGGTGCGCGAAGCTAACATTGCGGTCTCCGGCGGCCTTCTTGCAGAACGAGAATACGCGCTCGCCGGACGCGAACAGCAGTTGGAGGTGACCCGTGCCCAACTCCAGGAACGAGAGGCACGCGTTAGTGCAAGAGAGACGCGGCAAGCCGCGTGGGAGGCGGAGACGGCGGGCCGGGAAGAAGTCCCGACCTTTCGGAGAGGCTCGACAGATAGGCCTGCCACGCGTCAAAATACGGCCGAAGATGGCGTTACCAAAAAACCGCGGCGTCAAACGCATCGCTTAATGGTTGGGGATGCGTCGTTCCGCACGGCCTGGCGAAGCCCGGCGCGAGAGAGACGGCAGGCTATTCCCCAGACTTCTCAGGGCAATTTTGGATGACCACATTTCCGTTCCTTAATGCCTTTGCCTTCCTGCACCTCCCCCTTGGACGCTCATTCCGGTACAGAAGAAGAGGAACGAAAGTTCCGCGCACTCGGCGTCACCACTTGGGCTACACGTGTATGGAATGAGGGCATTTCCGGAGTCGTTGTCGACCTCCGGGCGCATACAAGTGCTGGCACCAGGAGGACGAGCAGGTTAAACTTGCCTTTGACAGTTTGGTTGCGTGGAAGGGCGCGCTGGAAACAGAGCGGGATCCCACTGATCAGTTTATGGATTTGGACGGGATCTTAATGCAGGAATTTCGGATGCAGCTCATGATGGCGTCCGATCCCGACATCCCGCTCTCCAAACTGCGCGCCCGTCTTTACACCGTCGTTCATGAGGCTGACACCTTTGCGAGGGCAGCCCAGCTTCTCGCGGAACGGCGAGGAGCGCAACGATCGTTGCGATGCCAGTTGTGTCACGTTTATGGACACGACGCATCTACAAGCAACGCCCGAGACGCACCCGGAGGAAGTTACTCGCAGCGCAGACGGCCGTTAAGAAAAGGCAAAGGGGCTGCCCGCCGCCTATGTAGGCGGACGACGGCAGCCCCACCCATTCCACCACCTCCCGCTATTCCGCACAGGCGTCGCACCGCACCGCCGACACTCCACCCGCTATTACAAATTGCCCGACGCAATCGTCGAGAAGGGAAATGGAGCTTATCCATCAACGACGCTCGACTGTGGTACGACGAAGCGCCGGCATCTCCGCTTTGGGCCAGTTATATGAGGAGAGCGAACGAGCTCGCTCGAGAGATGTGGGCGCCGTCAAAGCGGGAGCCGAGAATGTCCCTGGCGGGGCAATTTTCAATGTTTTTTGCTGCGCGCACGAACAGCCGATGAACTAGGAGAGCCGCGCGGCCTTTTGGCGGCAATCGATGTAGCGCCATCGACCCGACCGCAGCACGCCAGGACGCTGCGGTCCATGTTGGAAATGTATCGAACCCCGCTGGGCATGATGATTCTGGGGTTACAAAAGATTGCGGCGCGATCGGAGACGAAGCGGGCGCGCCCCGTGACAGAGGAAGAGATGAATAAAGTTATCCGCGGCCGAACCGATTGGAGGGAACGTGTTGTTTTTGATTTGTGTGGATAACGGCGAGTCGTTGGTCCGAGATTGCGGCCTTGACTGCCAACAATTTCACAATGGAGTCGGACGGGAACATAATTTTGGATTGGTCCGTGGCGCCGAAGACGGCGAGGGTGGATCCCCACCGTGCCTTGCGGTTCGTCAGGATACGAGGGCAGGATGCGTTCGACTTTATAAAGCTATGCAGGACAGTTCACGAAAACGAAAAGCTCACGAATATTACTAATGCCCAAGTCGAAGGAGCTCTGGCTCCTTGGAATGCCACGGCGTATTCCATAAAGCGCGGTGCGTTGAGACACGCTGCTCAAATCGAGGAGACGTACTATTTGGACCCACACGTGATCTCGCAGTTGGCGAAGCACGTCGACCCGTTCGACCTTCCCCAGGACACGGTTCGATATTTGGGGAGGTACACCACAATGCTGACCCAGGTGTCGTCACCGGCCGCACTGATGTGAAGGGAGGCACTGCGGAAGGGCAGGAACCCTGGTTGAGAGCAGAGGAGCGTTTTTTCCATGATTTTCATCCTCACTCCGCTACAATTACGAGACGCGCGACAAGGACGCGTCTGACCACTCCATAAGATGAACACGCTATCCCGTTAAAGCAAGTCAACGTGCCCGTATTGAATACCAAAGTGGATCATGAGTCGGTTGAACCCGGCTACCCTGGAGAGACTCATGCAAGTTTGGGGACTCGTCGGGCGGTCCCCTTTCCCTCCGTCTTCCTCAGGTAAGGCGTGCGAAGGCTCACGGAGAATTCCAACCGCTGACGCGCGATTATTACGAAAAGCCAGAATTATCGAGGACGCTTTGTCCACAATAACAGGCGGATGGATAATACCTTTCTCGGTTGTGGAGGAGAAAACACCGATTCACGACGACGATGGATCGCGTGGCCGCGTGACAAGAACAGAGACGACCCTTATGAGGCTCATGTTCCTCTTTTACACATTTCCCATTATTTGCCGCCTGTGATGGCTGAGACCGCCTCCTGCCTGGAATTAAAGGCATCCTTTTCTCATGTTTTTTTACCGCGGGAGACCCGGCATCTCTTTCGATGCCGCGTGGAGGACGGCACGCTGGTGGAGCTTACACGGCTCCCAATGGGATACAAGGCCGGCCAGAAATTCTCCAGATTATTACTATTGCTTCGGCAATTGCGGGGGTGACGACGGTGGTTCGCCCCCTCTGGGCTGCACCTCCATTGGTGCGTGTCGACGTTTGGATCGGTAATATACGCATTGCAGGGTCGAAAAGCGACGTGACATTGTGGGGAGCCCAAGTGCTTCGTAATGCGGACGGCTGTCACGCCACGATAGGGAGGATCGCGAATCGGGCGCTACGCAGTACACCTTTCTGGGGGTGCAGTTCGATCACACTCACCAGGCGGTATCCCTGAGTGACAAGTTTGTCCGGTCTGTACGCGCCATGCCGGCGCTCAATTCTTTAACCATCGCGGAAATGGAGGTTATGGCGTCACGCTTTTTGTACGCGGCTGCCGTTTTGGGCACGCGTTTATACGACTACTACTTTTTCATCAAGGCAGTGCGACGACGATTGTCCGCAGTTAACCGGGGGATTGTGCAGGAGACATCCCCGGCCAACCTTCCGCCGTCAGCGGTTGGTTTGGGCGAGAGATCACGACAGATCATCGAGAACAATCATAGGCGAATCATCAAGCCCACGGAGAAGGCATCGGCCGCCATCATCACGGACGCATCGCTCCATGGATGGGGAGCCGTTTTTATTCCAGACTCCGGCGACGTTAAAATTGCCGGAGGAAAAGTGGAAGAGGAAGCCTTTTCTCATCATGCAGGCCGAGACACGCGCGTTACGCTTAGCCTTATCGGCCTTTTCCGCCATCCTGCCATCCACCACTGACGTTTGGGTGGAAAACACTTCGCTGCAAGGAGCGGCGAAGAAAGGCAGCTCAAAAACACAGTTTATGACGTGGGAGCCGCAACGGATATATGAGTTTTTGGACTCTCGCGGAATACAGGCATCCTTTGCATACGTACGGTCTGCGGAAAACCCCGCAGAAGGTGTATCACGCGGTCGTGTGTTTACACTTCAGGACTTGGCGAAGGGGTGGAACTTGCGAAGGGGAGCGGCGGTGTCTTGTGGTTGGCGGACCCCAAAGTCTGCCAGTTCGCAAATAATAAGTAAACACTAAATATATGTATCCTATCCGAATAGAGTGAGCGGGCCACGATTGTGGCTAACGGATGGTGTATAAATGTATAAACATGCAGTCACCTGGTGTTAAGCATTGAGGGTGTGGTGAATCCACACTCTTATTCTGTTGATCCCTCACTTATTTCTATCTTGTTTGGTTTCTATTGTTGATAAACTGCAGGATCCGGCCAGCGGCCTAGAAGACTATTCTAAAGTTTTTTTTTTTTTTACACGAATGATATTTAAGCGAGTACGGCATGGGTTTAAAGAGCGCAAACATGTTCGGCATGACGGGGGGAGGGCGCAGCGTCCAAACTTGGCCGTGTTGCTGAAGGTGGGAGAGGGAAGTAAAAAGTAAGAAAAATAAAGATGATGGATGAGGGAGAAATAACAGGGGAGGGAAGCAGAAAACAAGCCAAAAATATTGTGAGCACAACGCTGTTTCTCACCGTGGGCGATCGACACCGCAATTGGCTACTAATTTACCCACTGAAGGTGACACCCGTTTCCGCTGAATATGCCGCGTGCATATCTGTCGGGCTTTTTGTTTATTCTTTTGTTTTGTTTGTCTCCCGCACATTTATTTCTCCGTGCCGCCTGACCCACTCGTTTATTATTCCCCTCTCTGTTTTTGTGCGTGTGCCGAGAGAAGGGCTGAGGGACATGAGGCACGCTCCCCTTCTGTGAGATGCCACCAAAAACAGGAGGAGAAAAGAAAAAAAAAAGTGAGGCGGGGAGGGGAACCATCGCCACGTGTCCTTTTCTCCGAGAAGGCTGCTCGCCACGCCACTGAGGCGCGCCGTGTGCTTCACGAGGCCCACTGGACTCGATTGGGGTGCCGTGAATGATGGTGCGTGAGAGTGTGGCGGATGCGTCTCCCAGGCGTCCCTAGAGGACCCTCTGGCCATTGGGACTGCGTGGAATGCGGGATTCCGCGGGGATATTTGGCCGTTTTGTTTTTCTTCCTCCATCCGCCCATCCCAAACCTCAACACGGCGGCTGAGCCAACGACTGCGACGGGATCCGTTGCGTATTTCCGAATCTCTCTTGCGTTGCAGCGGCAGGCCTGGTGTGTCCTGCTTGGCAGACACGGTGGACTGAAGTGGGCTGCCTTATCGGGAAAGCGATGGTCACGGCGGAGCGTTTTGCGTACTTCGCAATTTGGCGTGTTTGTGGCGATCCATTCGGATGATGTGACGGCGCCTCTTTTTCTTACAAGGAGAGAAGCGATGCTCCACGGTGATGCACACGTTGCGTGTGGAGGTTTCTCTTGCTGTTGGTTTGTGAACGTTTATTTTTTGCTTTTGCCAGAACACCACAGAGGGCGGTGTCTGTGGACAGCAGAGCATTGCGAGGAGGGGCATGACACGATTTTTGGCGCGACGAGGCGTGTTTTCTGAATTTACGGTGCTTATTTTCAGGATTGAGAGACTATTCTTTGTTGAAATGTATTGTGGGAGACCATCCGCGTGTTTGTTTTTCTTAATTAATCCCTTGACATTTGGTTTCTGCCGTGAAACAGATGTTGACTGCCGTTTTATGGCGGTGAGATGCATTTTTATTTATTTTATTGGCGAGTGTGTGAATTGTGTTGCGTTCTGCCACACGGCTTGTTGCTGACGGCAAGTTGCTGCAGTGAGACGTTGTGAGCGCCTCCGACACGAGGTGCGATTGAGCAGTCACCTCCTCCGCTCGCCGGTACACGCTTTTGAGGCGGCGTGATGGTAATGAATCGGCCTCTCAGAAGGGTAACAAGAGGACTTTTGTTCTTCCTGCTGCGGTTCACGAGTGGACTCCCAATCTGTGGGCGGGGTTGCTCTGCGTGCCGTATTTCTTTGAATTTCGATGAGTTTTGCATATGGCCATCCACACGCACATGCACACAATCTCCCTGTTTGCCCTCTTGTGGGCGGGAGGTTGGGATGCAAGGTGAAAATGTGGCCCGTGCCAGCATGTGACAAGGTCTTTCTTGGGAGGGATTGCGACTGTGATGTACGTCCTGGCAGGCAGGAATGGGATGAGAGGGGAGCGGAGGGGCGAGTAACAACGATCCTGTGCGGGGCAATGCGCAGTGACTAGGGCGAAGTGGTATTTATGTTGACTTTAAAAAAAAAATTATCTTTTTTGTTTGTCACAATGGAAAGAAACTTTGGGTGATGACTTGTGGATAATTTGCACATAATTGAGCGCGGCAACACCATTCGCGGAAAAAGTGAATGGCGTCTGCGTGAGGCTTGTTTTGTGAGCGCGAGATGGTCGGGGAGGTGTTCAACGCCCCGAGAGACCAGGAGCAAAGAGGCCTGCACTGCTGCAAGCAGAGGGCTGCACGCTCCTGTTGGTGGCGTTGCTGTGGAGCCCTGAAGGGCCTGCAGGGAAGTTGTTTCCACCGCCTCATTATTTTGCTGATTGGTGCTTGTCGCGGTCGTTTTGAGGCGGGGCGTGGGATGCACCGAGGGAGCGAGTGTCGTGTGACTGTGCTTTGAATTGACGCCGCCCACGTTTGCACACATAATTCCGTTTGTGTCCACGTCCTTGCCGCAGCGATGCACCGGGAGCGTGTGGCTGATCACTGTATCACTTGCAGACTGTTTTGGCAGGACTTTGAATGGCGTCGCCGAATGATGAAATTCCGCGTGCATGTCTCTTTCTCTCTCTCTGTGTGTGTTGGCTTTCTCTGTGTTGCTGCCTTTTTTTTTTTTCTGCGATGGTTCTCAGTGTTGCTCCTTCCGGATTGTCTTATGACTCGCTCTCTGCGTGGGTGCTCTGCTCTGCTCCTCACTGACCTTTCTGGTGTATTGCCGCTGTTGCTGCTGTACTCTCCAATTCTTGTAAACAGACACGTTAGGAAAGAAAGCAAACAGGCGCTAAACGCTACTGTGAAATTTGAAGGCACTGAAAGGACCAACAGCACACACACACACCGCCCACACACATATTGATGTGCTCTCACGTGTTGCTGCTGTGAAGGCACCCTGCACACACAACCGTCGCCGCGTGACCGGATCCAGCGGAAGGAGGAGGGAAGGAAGAGAGAGTGAGCCGCAGAGGCCCAACATGTCCCGGCATGTGTTTACTTCCGCGGTGCTGGTCCTCCTCGTCGTGATGATGTGCTGTGGCAGTGGTGCTGCACACGCTGTGGAGGGTAATGTAGGAAATACAGTTGTTGCGTTGATGGGGATTGAATAGGAACAGCTTGACAACTGGGACGATGTTTCTAACGCTGGCGGTAGATATGACTTGCTTCTTGGTCTCAGTCTCGTTGAGGTGCAGGGTCATGTACTTGCTATTGCTGAGGCCCATTGCAAGGATAGAGGCGACTGCAGCGACGTCAGCTTCACTGGGATTGCGTCAAAGTACCTTGATCTATGCTGTGTTGCTGGTCCAACGGAGATCTGGACGGCAGGTGCGACTATCCTTTGCACAGATATTATAAAGGAGGGTTCTGAGGGCGTCAGCACCCGAAACGGCATAACGCGACCAACGACACTTGTAACTGAGGACAGTGTCTAACGTTTTTGGG
>NW_001849235.1:32216-42672 GCF_000209065.1 Trypanosoma cruzi | reverse complement strand
TGTCCATACTGAGAAGAACGGCTTCACAGCAGTTGTGGCTCACTGCGTGCGTAAACTGCGAGACGGCCTCCACAAAACAAACGCACACGCCGCCAGAAGCCACACACCAATGGACGAGGAGAAGAGAGACACCGCCACCGCCTCTAGTTCAATCCCACGGCCAACGGGATACGGCCACAGCCCCGCAGCCAACACACAGCGCACAACAAGCTAGCAATCACCCAAAGAGCCACACGCAGAAGCGGATCCGCATCCACCCATGACACGGCGCCTCAGTACATGCGGTCACACGGAGCACACTGTTTCCCCAATAGAACTTATTCGTCGACCATCCCTTTAAGATTCTTCTGTTAGTGATGGGCCTTAGAACACAATAGAATAAAATGGACAATGCAGTAGCACTGCGACACCACCAGCCACAATGATTCCCTCATACCGGGGCAATTCTACAATTACGCCTCGTATGCACACACACAATAAACACACTATATAAAAACAACCCAATGTTTTTCACCAGAAAACAAACAACCCCCTTCCCTCCCTAATTTATTCTGCCATTGTTATGTTCGATAGCGTTGGACAGTTCTGAAATCCGTGCGATATACTGTCGCCTGGTGCTGGTGCATCCGCACCGTATGCACACAAAAAAGTATCCAAAAATATATAAATCCCACAATATTTTTTTACCAGAAATCAAAACTACCCCTTTCATTCCCTAATCCGTTTTCCTATTTCGTTTTTCCTCACCTCAGAGAGCTTCGTCCCTTATGGCATCGTCCGACGATATTGCTGCCATGTACTGGTGCACCTCTTCCTCCCAGAACACCGCAATCTCTCGGTTTTCAGCGCGGCTCACATTATTGGAGTCGACGACATCGCATCTCTGCCAGCCATTCATCGGCGTGCTGTCTGTGTGCTGCACATAAATAATCTCCCACGACATGTCTCGGGAAAATTCCTTCCAGCCCTTAAAATATGCCGCCAGGCGCTCAGTGGACTGCCGCACAGTGCTGGTTGTCGTGTGGTGCCCACCCGCCGTAGTCATCTGCAGCCCAACCAGCGTCTTCTGCGGTGACTCCATGAAGAAAAAGGCATCCACCAACGGAAAGTTTTGGGCCACCGGTTTGTACAACACCCGATACTCCATATTAATCTTCTCCTCAAAATTTTACAGGCGCTCTAAAATAAAGGGCTTGAGAGGGCGCTCATGTGGATACAATTCCAACGCACAGCGGTGTGGCGGAGCATCTTCCTCCAGTTTCAGCTCCCTGAGTTTCGGTATTATTGTATTTACAAAGCCCTCGCTCAAAAAAGTAAACACGGAATGCTTTTCAAGGGGTTTTGATAAGAGATCGTCCTTGATGGCCAATACGAGTAAAATAAAATCATTCGGCGCCATTAATTCCGCCAATTTGCATAAAGTTAAATTTCCGAGATAAGAAGACATCAGTCCATTAAAGGTCGATTCAATATTGTTTCTTCCTCGTACTCGGACGATCCTTACAAGTTTGTGAGACACTTTGTCACCACCCAACATTTGCGTAGTTCCGAAATGAAGGTAATATTCGGCATCGATGCGGTTCAGTTTACCAACAGTATCTTGGCACGATTGAATCCGACCATTGTATTTGCTTTCATCAAAGATGTAGCGAAGAATTGGTCCCACTTGTTCCATTCGACCATTTATATTCCTCCAGTACTCAGCTTGCTCAGATGGCTCATTGCGCTTCATCCAAACGCACATCGCTTTCACATCTTCTTTTTCAGGACAATTCATTATGATTCGCTTCGGTGACCTGTATTTCTCCCATGCGCCAAAGTTGTCCTCGTTTGGCGATGTCACCACAATCATGCCCCATCCCCGAGAATTAGGCAACGGATACGGTTTACAGCCCCCTTTTGCCACGTCGTATATAATATACGCATTCACCCCACGGATAGAAAGGGAAGCAAGAACATGTTCAATACTGGCCCCACCCATGTATTTTGTCACCGTCTTGGTGGTCTTTTCGAATAAGAATGTTTCATTTCCAATAACGTACAGAACCACAGGGAGTTTCTCGACATCGTAGTGCAGCAGCTGGTAAAGGAGGTACGAACCGGCATTCATCGACTTCCCGATCCCGGGCGTCCCAATTAACAGAAGCCGCCCAGGCGTCAATTTGGTCTCACCGCGAGTGCTGAGCCATTTGATGAGATAAAGCTCAACGATCTGCCACACTCGATCCACCTCACAGTTCACATGGCAGTCACGAATGAATTCATCCTCCTCCCACGAGTACGGCCATCCCTTGTCCGAGGTGAGCACCATCAGCCTGGGAGGTGCTTTACCGGATTGCTGCACAGCGTCAACCTTTTCAAGAGTGTAGCCAGATTTCTTGTACGTCCATGACTGCGGTGGTGTCCCCTCCCTCACCTCCATTCCCATTCCTGTTTGCTCTTCCTCATTGCCGTCAGTAACTTCCACGACATGATGCCACCTCGCATTGTACACAGACTCGTAATATTCCTTCAGAACCGTTGATGTAACCACGGACGTTGATATCCGCGCCTGAGAAAGGGCCGCGTTTATTTTTCCCCTTTCAGTGGGAGTGACCGTATCCTTTCCTTCATATTCCTCCCATTGCTCGAGAGAGAACACACCATTCTCGTGAAGCATGCGTACAACTTCTTCCATATACACTTCATCCATTACAGCCCTCCCCATCTTCAAAAAAGGAACTGTTTTCTTTATTTCGTTCAGTACTCTCGCATCGTGGATATACTCCGTGGGTTCCTTAAAAAACTCCTCCAGCGAAACATCCCGATTGGTAGCCACAATGCCCTTTCCGTCAAATCTCAGCGTAAGAAAATCATTCAGCTTTATGTCCTTGACGCGGACTCCTCCTTTAAACAGTACGTCTTCGATATTAGTGGACATGGTAATTTTCATTTCTTGAGCTCGTCTTAGCCTTTCTTCTGCCTCATGCCTTCCTTCTCTCAGTAACTGCGTGAGAACTCCTTTCAGTTTTCCCTTTACATGAGGAGTGACCATATCCTTTCTTTCATAGTCCCTCCATTGCTCGAGAGAGTACACACCCTCGTGATGAAGCTTATAAATAGCCTCCAGTAGTGTTTTCCTTTTCTCCGGCTCTCTGTATGACGGCGATGCCGTTATTAAGCCCAATATTTCATTGTCGTTAATAAACATCGTGGGTCTCAAGACAAAAATCTCCATAGCGACGTTCTCATTGGTGTCAACAACGCCCCTGCCGCCCAAGTTGCTCCGAAGGAAATCATTCAGCTTCATGTCGGTGTTGTTATTGCTTCCCTTCAGCAGAATTTCTTCAAGGCTGCTGCTCATGGTCCACTGCGGTCGCCTCGTTCCCTCCGCTCCTCTGCGAGTCGCAGCGGGCTGATCTGTGTCACTATTGGACTCCAGCCTCAATCTCCTCCGATCTTGTCGTGACACACCAGACGCTTGATTTCCAGACATTGTTTCTCCTTGTTCTCTTAGTTGGGTTAAGTTAAAGCTGAACACTAACGACCAATCAAAAGGGGAATAAGGAAGAAAGAAATTACTCACGGAAATGACTGGAAGACGCAGAAAAAGACTTATCCACACGGTGTGGACTATATATTGAGCTCAGTGGCGCAACACAAAAAAACAAGTACATTTCAGCATAAAATAAAACCAACGCAACCAACACACGAGAAACAAAACAATGCAGCAGCCACCAACCACTTCAGTAGATTGTCAATACCATTTTTGTAAGGCCTGCTTAAATCCTCTTCCAAATCCATTTCCTCCCTCACAGCCCTCTCCATCCTCTTGTAATGATCCGATGCCTGCATTTCTTTCAACGCTCCTTGATCACGGATATACCTCGTGGGATCCTTGAAAAACTCCTTCAGCAAAACATCCCGATTGGTGTCCACAATGCCGCCGCCGTCCGGTTCCCTCGTAAGAAAGTCGTTCAGCCTCATTTCATTGACGCAAACTCTTCCTTTGAACAGTACATCTACGATATTAGTGCAAATGGTAAATTCCATTTCTGCCTCACGCCGTTCTGTCAGTATCTGAGTGAGGGCTGTGTTTAGTTTTCCCCTTGCAAGAGGAGTGACTGTATCCTTTCCTTCATAGTCCCTCCATTGCTCGAGAGAGTACACACCCTCGTGATGAAGCTTTTACACCTGGTACTCTGTTAAATTAAAAATCAATTCAAGAAGCTGCTGTTTTTTTACGTAAGCATCCGGCTTCTGAACAAACACCTCCATAATGACGTCCCCTTTTCTTTTCACAACCCACTCATCGCCCAATTTGCTCCGAAGGAAATCTTTCAGCTTTATGCTGGTGCTGAGAGTGCTTCCCTCCAGCAGAATGTCCTCTATGTAGCTGCTCATGGTCCACTGTGGTCGCTGTTTACTCCCCACCACATTTCGAGCTGCAGCGTCGGAACCATCACCAGAGCCACGGCGAGGTGCCATCGCAACACCCGTGCGGTGAAGCATCCCACTCGCACCGCCCAACTGCGGCCAGCAGGTGCCGCTGGCTCCAAAGGACAGTCGCGGCTGTTTCGTCCCGCTGTCCCAATGGCGTTGGGCGTGGCATTCGCACGGCGGGGCGGTCGGCGCGCCATGCAGCCGCACTGCAACGCCTGTCGGTGAAACAGTCAAGGCCCACCGCCCCCGCAGCAACGCAACTTGCAATCGGCCACAACACCGCCACATTATTGTCCTTTCCTATTTTATTCTATTTTATTCACGTTTTCTGTTTGTCTGTTTTCCCTATCACTAACAATAAAAATAAGTGCACACCTTCAGAGGGTGAAGTAAAAATCACAAAAGGAAAACACGATCTCACCGTCCCGATGCAACTCAGCATTCTCCTCCACCCACCGCCATTGCCGCAGAGGAGACCGCAGTCACATCGCAGTGTCAGCACCACAATGTGCACCACACCATCGTGCAGTGAACAATGGGCGAGACGCAGCCATGCATCGCCCCGCTCCATTTTCCCACCACTCAAATCTTGCCTGCTCGCACAAAGTAGCAAACAGAATCAGAGCGCACACAAACCCAATCAACACCCTCACTCAATGAAGCACATTATTCGCATGGAGTGACAACATTTGAGGGCACACAGCCGCAGTAGCTGGCTGCATGGAATTCTCCCTGGCAACCCTGCAAAGACACAAAAACTCTGCGGAGTAAAAGTGGCAGCCCCGCGGTGTTGCCCGCAGTTCACATGACAGGAAGAATTCCGCACAGGCATAGTTCCGGATCCCTCGCTGTTTGAGTGCACATCAACAGTACACGTAAAAAATACGTGCGCACAAGATGGCATTTAAATACGTGAAATCTTCAGCCTGTTTTGTTTGATGGTGTTGGAGGGCAATCCCACACAATCCAATCAAAGTGACACGCCGGGCAGAATGGCTTCAGTTAATAAATAATTGCGCCAATGCAAAAAAGCAACGGAAAGTTGGCGCATGCGATTGCCAGTCCCAACTGAGGTGCCGAGGAGCACTTCAGTGTACAACTGGCCGTCAGGCTGAGAGGACAAATAAAACAAAAGGGCAGCAAACCCTCTCGTTCAATGTTTTCTAACAGCAACGAGAGAAAACAAAAATAAAAGATACACAAAAAAAAAGTGTGTAGACAATTTCCTTCTCATCGTAGCCCCATTTATCTCAAAGCTGGACGTTGTTGAAGTGCAAGAAATTATTCAAAACTGAGGAAAAAATTACATCTGAGACGTTTGCGTGATGAGCATCCGGAATACTCTTGACGACAGTGAGGAAAGGCAGACGCCTTGGTTCCCCCCACATTTGGCCTGACAAAAAAAAAGATCCCACAAACATGCATTTGTATGGTTGCAGTAAAGCTTTGCCTTGACAAATCAACAACAGTGTTAACAAAGGGAATAATAAGCAGGAAAAATCCAGGCGATTGCAAGGGCAAGGCATCTTCGCATTGGAATTATTGTACATCCTAAGGAAGAGCACCTGACAAGATAAAGAATAAGACCATAAAATCATTCTGCGACCACACAGACAGACACACACTCACACGCAATCATATCCCTCTCCCCCTGCTCAGTTTTATCACACCAGACACAAATAGGCCCAAGACACTCCATCACCCAAGAAACGGATGCAGAAACAAATAAAAACATAAAATTGGCAATAAATAAAAATGCTGCCTCCCACTGCAACAGTTTTACTCACAAAAATTAGTCAATGCACAACTGCACATCAAGTTTCTGTCCCCATAGCTTCCATCGATGCGGCAAACTGAAGGCCAAAACTTTTCGGTGCATGAATGGCTCGAAGGGAATGCAGCAGTTTTCCGGGCGTATGGCATGTCCCAATCATCTGATGTGACACACTTTGCCGTGTGCGGGGCATTCTTGAGAACGTTGTTCGTTGTGCTCTCCTCACCCTCCTCTATGGATGCAATTTCGGTACGAATGGAAATAAGTGCATCGGCCAAACGATCCAACCCCCGCTTTGACTCTGACTCTGTGGGTTCAATCATGAGTGTTCCCGCAACAGGAAATTAATCCATAATTCGTTTCGCCACATCTTCTGCCTCAATTTGTGCTGTTTCTTTAAATGGCCTTAAATCGATGATAAACTCGTGAGCGCAGAAATCGTTTTCCCCTAGAAAGAGAACTGGGCAGTGGCCGTCAGGACGCTTCTTTAAATAGTTGGCACTTAAAATCGCATGCTCCGTGCACGTCTTGAGACCCCGTGAACCAAGCATCCACATTAATAAATAAGAAACTGGAAGAATAGACGTTGATCCGTATGCTGCTTGAGAGACTTGACCAAAAGGCTGGGAACCACCAACATTTTGAATAAAAACAGAACGTGGCAAGAATGACGCCAGGTGCTGACGAACAGCAATAGGACCCATGCCTGGCCCACCACCACCATGAGGAATTGAAAACGTTTTGTGTAGATTAATCTGGCACACATCGCCCCCAATACATCCAGGTGCCGTGTAACCCACCATGGCATTCATCTTTGCACCATCAATATAACATTGCCCTCCATCGTAGTGCACCATCGAAGTAATGGCCAAGATTTCCCTGTCAAACAAACCGTACGTACTCGGACACGTTATCATAATGCACGAGAGATTCTTTGTATGCTTTTGGCAAAATTTTTCCAAATCCTTCATGTCAATCATTCAATCCACCACTTTATCTTTACAATCACCATTCCTGCCAAGAGAGCCGAAGCAAAATTCGTGCCATGAGCACTTTCCGGAATCAAGCAAACATTGCGATGGCTCTCCTTTTTTGAATTATGATACGAGCGGACCACACAAAGACCAGCAATATTCACCCTGAGCACCACTATTTGGCTGAAGTGACACGGCATCTAAAGCGGTAATATCCCTTATTTTCTGCTCCAGATCCAAACACAACGCACTATGTCCCCGCGTTTGCTCCTTCGATGCAAGAGAGTGAAGGTTGGTAAATTCTGGCCACGACAAGGACAGAGTGGCGGCAGCTGGATTAAGATTCACGGTACAAGAACCCAAGGGCACACAACCATGCGTGAGACCATAATCTTTTCTATGAAGACGGTGAATGTACCGCATAAGCTCACTCTCACTTTTGTACTTTTGAAAGATTGAATGCCCAAGAAAGACAGATTTTCGCAGCATTTGCAAAGGCATTGCTCTCTTTTGTTCTGCGAGTTTTGAAAGGACACCTATCACAGGAAGTTGTAGCCCTGCTGCCTCCAAGAGAGACACTACATGGCCCTCGGTACTGGCCTCATCCACCGATATGGAGACGGTGCCATGACTATAATCAACAAAAATATTAATGCCTTTTTCCACGCAGCATTTCACGTAGTCTTCAGGCGTTATACCTTTTAAATTTACGGTGACGGTATCAAAAAATGTGCCATTGACCACTGTATGCCCTACAGACTCTAAGCCAACAGAAAGTATTTTGGTTTTATTGTGCATTTCGCTCGCAATTTCCTTCAACCCTCAGAGCCGTGATAAATGGCATAAAATGCCGCAACATTTGCTAGGAGAGCCTGTGAAGTACAAATATTGGATGTGGCGCGTTCCCTCTTAATACGTTGCTCCCGCGTCTGTAGCGCCATGCGTATGGCCGGACAACCCGTCGAATCTTTACTTATACCAATGACGCGACCCGGAATCAATCGCTTAAATTCCTCCTTGACAGCAAAAAATGCGGCGTGAAGCCCTCCAAACCCTAGTGGGGCACCAAAACGGTGGGCAGATCCCAAAACAACATCGGCTCCCATTTCTCCTGGAGGTTTGAGAAGAACAGAAGCCATCAAATCTGCCCCACAGCAACTGACGACACCATGTCGTTTTGCCTTCTCAAACAGTGTCGTAAAATCATGAAGCATCCCCATGGCATCTGGAGTTTGTATCAAAATTCCACAAAGTGAGGAATCGCTCCAATCAATCAAATTTGGATCACCAACAACGACCTTTATTTTAAGGGGCTCGGCTCTTGTTTTTGCCATCTCTACGCAAGATGGGAAGAAATCCCTCGATACAAAAAAGGTCATGCGCTCCTTTCGACCATGATGAAAGGCAAGGTACATTGCCTCAGCACATGCAGTGGCTTGATCCAGAAGGGATGCATTTGCCAAATTCATAGCTGTCAAGTCTATAATCATGGACTGAATATTCAACAGGGACTCTAGACGGCCTTGAGATATTTCAGCCTGGAAAGGAGTGTATGGGGTGTGCCATGCAGGATTCTCGACAACGTTACGAAGTATTACAGGTGGTGTGCCCTGGCTCATAGTAGCCTTGCCCAATCATGCTCCTTAATACCTTATTCCGTGAACCCAGTGAATGGAGAAGCGAAAGGGCATCCTGCTCGCTCATCGCCGGAACCTCTTTTAAAGGACTTCGCAAAATATTCTCTGGGATCACAGCAGTCATGCGGTCCGACAGAATTTCCTTGCCAATTATTCAAAGCATAGAAATTGATTCTGCCGCTGATGGTGCAATATGGCGATTGACGTAACTGTTTGTAGCAGTCCGTCGTACAAACGCCAGTGGCAACGTGGAGAAATGATGAAAGCAACGATACATCATTATGTTAGATATGTGCTCGCCACCCTCCTCTCTCGCACACGCGTTAGTTCTCTTTTATTTTGGATAAAAAATTGGGCTTCACAGTTTAAAATCCACAGGAACAAATACAAAATATAATTAAAAAATAAAAATAAATTTAAACAATAATCAAAATAATAATAATAATAACCCAGTAAAATAACAACAACAACCAAAAAGGATTGTCAATGAAAATAAGCACGCATTTATACGAGCAATTCCAATTTTCATCCCCGCGCACCACACATAACCCCCGCGTCCCTTTATCCATGGACCTTCACGTTGGGTATTCACTAAAGTAGGCGTGACGAAGGGCGCCAGCCGCAGTCAAACGCTTCTGAGGATCCAGGCAAAGTAATCTTCGCAACAAATCCAATGCACATTCAGAGGCATCCGGGAAAAATTCACGGAGAGGAAGAGGACGCTTCGGCTCAAAGTACACCTTTCCCCAATCGGGAAGCAGCACCGCCGATGGCCACGATGTGGGCGTCGGTGTCCCTAATACATCAAATATTCGTGGCAACTGCCAAATATCTCCATCGCCTGCAAAAAAAAGCACCACCGTACCCCCGTAGAAGTTCCGCAAATACGCACCCTGATGACCACACATCAATTTCGGGTCCGTAGTGTCGCTGGCCCAGAAGTAACTCGGGAGCCCGGTACCACCTCGAAACGACTTCGTGAGTCATGGATGCTTCCGTATCCCATACACGACTTAGTCCAAAGTCGCCGAGGCGTAGTTCCCCCTCCGCAGTCAAGAAACAATTTGAAGGTTTCACATCTCGATGAAGAACACCCTCGCTGTGTATGTACGCTAACGCCAAAAGAAGCATTTTAAATAAAGACTTTGCCTCTAACGCGGGCAGAGGATTGCTGGCAGTTCTCCCCGAGAGGACTGTTGCCAAGTCAGTCTTGCAACGCTCCGTCACTAACGCCAAGGAGCAGCCACACGGAACCACCTCATATGTCCGAATAACAAAAGGATGCACCAATCGCATTGCAACGAGTAGTTCCCTCGCTGTGGGGTGCGGAATACCCTCATCGAGACGTGGAGTTGTGACGAATTTGATTGCGGCTGGCACTCCAGATTCCTTAACAACTGCAGCACGAACGACGCCAAAGCGGCCCTCACCAATTGGGGATCCAACAATAAAACGATCCATGCCAAGCGACCACCTCTCTCTTCTTTTTTTCTCTTCTCCACCCCTCCCTTCCATTCTACGGCATCGTGAAAATATAAATGGAGCACAAAAAATTGACTCCGGTGATGCCAAAATCCCTCCGCACCCAAAGATCATCCTCAATGCCCCTCCCCTATGAGCACATGCATAGAAACTGAAAGAACTCCATT
>NW_001849235.1:20928-32116 GCF_000209065.1 Trypanosoma cruzi | reverse complement strand
GTTTTCTCCTCGTCAGAATCTAATTATTTCAAAAACTTTCTCGTATTTAAGACCTCTGACTCTCTATTCACACAGGGGCAGTCGCACCAGAGCACATCTTTGCTCGAGCGAACAAACTCACTCTTTCAGTCCTCGGTTTCTCATGGCGCACTTCCACCTCAACAGGGGGAAGAGGAGGAAGAGAAGAAGACTGCTGCTCTTCCGTGGAATATTTCGGTGTGGCTGTGGCCACATCACCCTCATTTTTGGCTTGCAGTTGTCCCACACGGTCCTCAACCCAAAAAAGGAGACTGATCCATAGTCGTGTTTTCAGGGGCAATAAGATCATCTACACAGACAAGAAATTCCTCAGCGCCTGTGCTCAATGCACACTCCCGAGAATCATCCGCACAACAACCGCCTGTATGCTCCCTCACCACCAATGATTGACTGAGAGAGTTCCTTTTCCGCAAGAGCTCATCACGTGGTTTATTAACGGTTGACGCGCCACCCCTCTTGGCTGCTACTCGTAAAGGAATGGAGTGAGTTGCCCTCCGAACCGTCGCATTGGGGATGCTGCTGTCCGTCTTTGGACGCCGATTCGTCCGGTACGTTTTTATCTCCGTAAAAGACCCGCGTGTACGGCCCAAACCTCCCTCTTGCGTGCGCCGCCAAAATGCATCATACCGTTGCCTCTTGCTTCTCAGAGATATGAAGGCGGCGCATCTTCGGCTTCACGATCGCTGATGCTCTGCTCACTTTCCCCCGAGCCATCCGGAGATAAAATACGTCCAATTGTTTTTGTTGCGTTTTGTGAAAATGCGTTTGCTACACCTGCGGCACCCGCGCTCCCTCGCCACCAAAAGGAACGCTGCCGCCAGATTCCTTCCTCGCCCTCTTAAACTCCTTCAGAAAAACGGAAACGTCCATTTTCTTCAAAAGTAAAAAGAAGAAAAAGAAGCAAAAAGAAAAAGAAATGAACATGTGCTTAGATGATGTCGTTGACGTCTTATCCTCAGAAATATAAGAGGAGGAAAACACAACAAAATGGGAGAAGACAATTCAGCCACACATCGCTCCGCATCAACGCGCTCCAAAGAAAAATCATCCAGCACGCATGCACACGCAACAAAAGCCATCAGACAAATAAATCGACAAGAGCCAAACTCGTCGTAAAGCAGCAGAGCTGCAGCCATAATTTAGTGCCCCTTTTAGCCGCCGGACTCCCCTGCACCGCGTGAGGCGCAATGAAGGAGGCGGGCGGGACGACAGAAAGAAACTGCAGCCGCCACCTTCCCGCGCAGCACCATCAAAATTCGCCCCCACAACTCGCACATTTGTTCCAAAAAGTTTCTAAAGACAACAACTAAAAACGCTGCAAATCAATAAATATGAGATGTTTTGAGCACTGCGGATTGCAAGGCGGAGCATCCACGTATTCCACAGGAGGGCGGACTGGCACTTCAATTGGAAGGACAAAAATTCATAAGTTTTTCCTCCTCCTTTTGTTTCCCCGTGAGTGCGAAAACGCAGACGAGGGGAAACTCACAGTTTTTCAACGAAATAAATTCTTTTAACAAAAAAAAAGACGGCAGCCAAATGAGGGCCATTTTTTCTGCAAATTGTGCCGGAGACGAAAGGAAAAAATAAATAAATAAATAAATAACACACGCGGAAATTTACAACAAAAACACAAACACGCGAAAGTAAAAATAAAAAGGCAACAACTAACATATCACACCGTCCTTATTTTCATTGCAGAGTTCGCTACAAAAAAAACCCTCCATAGGATCCCCATCGTGCGCATGTTGCAGCTCGGAGGCAGACAGAGTCGAGAGAAACAAGTGTTTACAATGAGATGCCACATCACTCGCATTGGCCTCATTCTCTACAACAATGGATTCACTTGAGAACCTCAGTTTTCGCAGTAAAATCTCTCTCTCAGCCGTTCTAATCGACTTGAAAGATCCACGGCCCAACCTGAAGTGCACATCCACCAAACGCTTAGCGAGCATCAACACGGTTTCCCCATCACTCACCGTAACAAAAATCACCTGACACCTCGCAGCTGATACATAAATAAGAACATGAATTACGTCAGAGCCCTCCGAATATCGAAGGTTGTCCTGCGGTGCAGCAAGAAAGGCGAGGCCACCGGTGTGTTGCCCATCACCCATAGAGGAGTATACACCTGCCAGAGCAGCGGAAACATCGTCGTCGTCATCATCCAAATCAGCATCGTCAGCATTCTCCTCGTCGGGAAATGTACCCGCGGTATTTCGATCTTCTTCTCTTCGTGGCGTCCAAGAGACAACAGTTGCTGCCTGGGCGGATTCAGTAGTCAAACGATCGGACTCGCAATTACAGGCATTCACACCGTTCAACTCTTTATGGCGGCTATGAGCACTAGCACGGGACGGATTTGTAGCCTACGGTGCCTTTGAGAGAAACTCAAAACATTTGCGTCACACCCGTCGTGGTTTATTTACATGAAGCTTTTGTGATTTAACAAAAAAGCTCGAGCATGACGCACAGAAAATACCGCCACAGTACCGACAATGATGACGCCTGCACCCGAAATTAAATTTGACCTCACATATTTCGCACTTCTGCATTGAGCTATCAGACGTCCATCCGCCTAATACCGATAGCCTGATTGACATGTGCCATACTTTATTTCTACTGCATTTAGTAACAGACATAGAAAAGAATATGTGCATACAAATACATAAATAATATCACGCGTGAGGGACATCCGTAACAGTAATGATAAGGCCAACCATATGAAGGAAGCTAAGTCGCAGACACACACTATATATATAGGGAGAGAGAGACAGAAAGAAAAAAAAGGGGAAACATTGTTGTTGCTTTTTGGTGTTGTTTCGTTTCACAAAAATTGCCTCTACTGTCATGTGCAGCAGCTTCAATCACGGCCCCAGTGAGTCCTCACCATCACTCTTTTTTACCATGGAAGACAATGGCAACCAAGAAATATCCACCTGAGACGGTGAAGAAGAGTCCCCGTCGTCACTTCCGCTCATGGAGTCTTCAGGCAGGCTGCCATTTGCGAAGGAGTTGTGGATCATCGTTCTAAGAGTGCCCCGCGCGACGGGCCCGAGACGGTGCAGGAATTCATTCAACATGTTGTCGGGGCCAGGGGCTGAGCCAAGCAAAGAGTCACGGATGGTCACGTCAAGTTCATACGGCAGGAAAGGCCGATCCATTTCCCAGCCACCAGGAACCAAAGGAGTGCAGCGAGCAGCAGCGGCAGTATAAGGCGGTATGGCACGTGAAACCGCACAAAATGGTGGACGAGCAGGTTTGCCTGTTGCCGAGGCAGGGCGCATACGCGGCCAAGATAAGTGCGGAGCACAACCGATTCCAAAGGATGAGGGTGCGGCGCCGCCACGCCGTGAAGATATCGCCACCTCGGGCTGGGTGAGGCTCCAAGTCTTTTCGCGCGGGCTTCCAGAAGCACAGCGGAGCAACGGCGTAAGGCTTGATTTCGTTCCTCCCTTTTTTGGATGAATTCGGCTCAAAGCAGGCTGTCTCCAGATGAGGCAATGTGTGCGTTGTGTGCTGCTTCATCAGCGACCTCGGCTTGCACCATTTCGTGTGTCCACATCGTTTTGGAGCTGTCACGGCTGCCAGGCGGGATATGGCGCTCAGCTGCTCGTAAGATGCCTCCGCGAGAATCCAACCATGTGGACGCGGTGGCAAAAAGGGTTTCACACAAAGATGTGAAAAAGCAGGCCAATCCGCTTTGCGCAGGGCAAAGGTGGCTTTCTTCCGTCAAGGCGGCGTTTTTGCTAGTCGTGGAGTGACATCGTCCATCTCTACCAAGTAGGATATTCAGCAGTGGTCCGAGTCCATGTAAGGGGCGAATGTCCAGTGGGAGATGCGTAGGGCGCAATACGCAGCCACGTCAGGGGAAGAGGCATTAAGATGTGTGATCCGTGTTGCCTGCGCCGGGTCATTCGCCAGCCCAAAATCCATATCGATTAGAACAGCGGCGAAATTATCGCCTCCAGTCGTTGATGGTATATATGACTGTCCCAGAGTTCACGATGTAAATTCAGGTCACCCGTGATAATCTCTTCGGGCACAAGCGACAAACGATATTGATAAATGCGGATTATTGGCCAATTGCTGTGGGAGGGTTGTAGAGACTCGCCACGCAAATGCTGCGACAGCCCGGCGGAAATACACGGACAGCAATGGTCCCCAGGAGGTCTGTGCCAGGGAGCGACAGGCGCTCGCACGGCAGAGAGTGGCGCACCAGAACGGCAACGCCACCACCGCGCCCAGTGAGGCGTGAAGGTAGTCATTATGGCCACATAATTTCGTCGCCACGTCACCACGGTTATTTAGTTCCTGCAGAAGAACAATGTCAGGTGGACGCTGCTCCAATCGCGCCGCAAATGCAATATTTTTCACGGACGAGAGGCCTGCAATGTTAAGCTGCCAAATAGTGATGTAGCCATCCTCCCCGGGCCATTGTTCTTGTGAACGTCACCGCCACGGGTGATATCAACGGAGTGACCGCTGCGAAACGATCGTGCAGTTTTGTCCGACAGTCTGCGGGCAGACCGCCTCACCTTCCCGCACCGGGCATGGCGTGGAACCTTCTCGAGAGGTGGAGTCGTCTTGGTCTCCGTCGTGCTCGCAGCAATGCCCTGCTGCGGAGTTCCTATATGCAACCAAAGCCCCAGCACCGCGAAAGGGTACGGACCCCATCGCTGGAGTACACTGCAATACCCATATATCGTGTAATTGTCGTTAAGTTCTTACCCACAGTCACAAAAAAAAGCAAGGCATTTAGGGGCACACACAACCACAGCAGAGCGCCAGAAAAAAACAAACAGGATGACTGCTAGAACGCGACACTGCACGGCTGCCCACGCCGTGGCGAACCGCGGGAAATATGCTGGAAAGTAAGAAAAGATAAATCCGTCTTCCATTATGCATTCACTCAAAAAAAAAAAAAAAACTGCACGTTGCTGCGTGGCCTCCAAATCGGTGTGTTTGTTTCGCCTGCAGATAAAAAATAAATAAATGTGTTGCACTCGTTATAGTCTTTTAAACCCCCGGTGCCCAGACATTATTTATATTCCACTGGGACACTCGGCGTGGTTTCGTGTCCCCATTCCATTTTCTCTTTTATTAGCCGGCGCCATCGGCGTGGCACACAATGCCGAGAGCGCCCACGATCACTTTAAAAGGGGGAAAAAAACACTGAGTAGATCCCGCCGTTGTCGGACCACAACAAAAAAAAAAGAATAATCTTCCGGGCAGCTGGACGGATCCTGAAAATATATGGAAACCAAACAATTCAAGAAAAAAGGTTCGTTAGTTAATTGCTTCAATGTTTTATTCTCATTCAATATATATAGAATTCTGTGGACCACCAGCATGGTGCTCTGTCCTCAGGATTTGAAATATTATAACTTACGAAGTGGCAGACTTTGGGGTCCTCCAACCACAAGACCCCGCCGCGTGGTGGGAATCAAAAGGGGGTGGGTGGGATGGCAAAATAAAAACAAATATTATCCGGCCTCTATCGGCTCCCTGCCCCTACAAAGTCGCGTTCTTCCCAAAAAGATTCATACGGTAGAAAGTATCATAAAGAATGCATTCATTTATCAGGATATACACATACATTAATTAAGTTAGCCAGCTCTCCCGCGATCATTCTTTTCACAAGCTCCTAAAAAATAAAAAAATAATAATAATTTCGTCTTACATCTGTCGGCTCCCTGACTCCCTCAATCGCGGTCTCCCAAAAGACAGTGCGATAGAAGAGAAAAAAGTTGTGAAGAGATGTCTTCGTTTGTGCGAGATATGAATTTATTTGGGCAGCCAGTCAACCTCAGAAGCATTCTTTTCACAAAATCCCATGAAAATACAAAAGAATTCTGCGGCCTTCATATTTCGCAGAAGCTTCTAATGGCAATGGATTCTTTAAGAAAAAAAAAAAAATGGAAGAATTTTATTGCTGTGGCACCGTGGATCATAATGATTCTCCCGCACAAGAAACTCTCTGAATAAACCCGGTGGCCACAAAAAAAAAAAAAAAATTAATAATCGCTAAAACACTTCCTAATATGTTTACCAGAACGAAATGCACTTTGCTCCCCAATTATTTCCCTAACTTTCTTCCCTATCCCTCTTCCCCCAAGATTATTGTATTCTCATTTCTGTGATTTTATTTACAAAATCAGGTGTTAACACAAACTGGTATTGATGTACCTTTCCGTCCCAGAACGCCACAATTTTTTTTTCAGCGTCGGTTTTATTCTTGGGATTGACGTAATTACATTTCTGCCATTTTGTTATCTTTTTGCTGATTTCGTGCTGTATATAAATCATCTCCCACGACATGTCTCGGGATAATTCCTCCCAATCATTAAAATATGCCGATAGGCGCTCAGTGAACTGCTTCACGGTGCTGGTTATCGTGTGGTGCGCACTCGCCGTAGTCATCTGCAGCCCAACCACCGTCATTGGATTTGAGTCCACAAAGAAAAAGCCGTCCACCAGCGGAAAGTTTTCAACCGCCGGTAGGTACAGCACCCCGTACTCCATCGGAATCCTCGTGACACCGCCTTCCAGTTCCTTTAATCCAACGGTGCGCGTGGGGTACCCTTGATGGTTTAACTTCAGCACTGAATCCTGTGGTTTGGAAGGCGATGGTGGCGGCAGCTCATTGAGTCCCTCTACTATTGCAATGACAAGCTCCCCATACATGAAGGCGCGCAAACCTAATTGTTCCACATATTTGGAAGCAAGAACACCACGCGATCCCAATATTAGCAACAAAATATCCTTCGTAGCCATTTTCTTTGCCAAACGGTCTGCAATTCGAAGCCCGACTTCAGAACATATCGATGCGTTCAGAAATACCTCAGCACCTTTATCTGTTCTTGCCCGGACAATCTTCACAAGTTTGTGAGACGGATCCTTGGAATACCATTCTTTCTCTTCTCCTCCCGGGGTAAAGTACTTTCCAACATCAATATCTTTGATTGCTAGCAAAGTACCATTAACGGCACCCAAGCGAATAATATATTTATCCTCATCAAAGATGTGGCGTGGAATCGGCCCCACATTCTTCATGCGTTCTTTAACCTCTTTCCAGTATCCCGCTTGCTTATCTTTATCCGGACCTCGCTTCATCCATGTACACATCGCCTTCACATCCATCTCGTCGGGACAATTCATGATGATTCGCGCCGCTTTTGCTTGCTTCTCCCACTCATCATAGTTGGTTAACTTTGGCGATGACACCACAATCATGCCCCATCCGGTGGAGGGCGCAAAACCTGTGTCGGGCGGTGTTCCTTTCTTTGCCACATCGTAGATAATATACCCTTTCATCCCACTCTTCCACAAACCACCCAAAACAACGATGGATATTTCATTACCCACGTATTTTGTCACGGTTTTGGCGGTTTTGTCAAACACGTACATCACACTTCCAAAACAGTGGACAACCACCTGGATTTTTTCCACATCGTAGTGCAGCAGCTGGTAAAGGAGGTACGAGCCGGCATTCATCGACTTCCCGATCCCGGCCGTCCCAATCAACACACGCGGCAAAGGTGAAGGATTGAGAATCAAATCAAAATTGCTGAACCACTTAGTTAGATCGCCCTTGACGATCTGCCACGCTCGCTCCACCTCGCAGTTAACAAACAAGTCATTACCAGCCCCATGCAGCAAATTCATCGTGTACGGCCATCCCTTGTCCGAGGTGAGCACCATCAGCACGGGAGGTGCTTCACCGGATTGCTCCACACCGTCATCCTTTTCAAGGGTGTTGCCATCTTCCTTGTACGTCCATGACTGCGGTGGTTCCCCCTCCTTCACCTCCATTCCCGTCCCCTCGCCGCCAGGAACTTCCACGACATGGCTCCACCTCGCATTGTACACAGACTCGTAGCATCCCTCCATTTTCATCGCTGCACTCGTCGTCGTTAGGATCCTCGCCACCTCAAAGGCTGTATCCAATGAGTTTTTGATTTTGTCGCGAACACTTGCTTTTACCCCCTCAGCAGCTCTTGACCACCCAAATAGATTGTCCACACCCTTATCGTGAAGCCTGCGTATACCTTCTTCCAAATCCATTTCCTCCCGTACAGTGCTCTCCAAACTCAGATAATAACCTTTTTTCTGTACTTCGACCAATACTCCCGCATCAGGGATATACCTCGTGGGATCACTGAAAAAATCCCTCAGTAAGACATTCCGATTGGCGTGCAAAACGCCTCTGCCTTCCATTTCCAGCGTAAGAAAATCATTCAGCTTTATGTCCATGAAGCGAACTCTTCCTTTAAATAGCACATCTTCGATCGTAGTAATTAGGGTAAATCCTTCTTGGTGTTCCCGCCTCGCCCTTTCTACTTCCTCCCGCCTTTCTTCTCTCAGTACCTGAGTGAGAACTGCGTTTAGTTTTCTCCTTGCAAGTGGAGCGACCGTATCCTTTCCTTCATAGTCCCTCCATTGCTCAAGAAAGTGCACACCCTCTTCATGAAGCTTGTACACCTGGTACTCTGGTAAATTAAAAATAATTCTAAGAAGCCGCTGGTCTTGTACGTAATCATCCGGCTCCTGAACAAACACCTGCATCGTCACGTTGTGGTCATCACCAACAGCCGCCGTGCCGCCAACATAATCCCGAAGGAAATCATTCAGCTTCATGTTGGTGCTGAGAGTTCTTCCCTCCAGCAGGATGTCCTTTACGCTGCTGCTAATGGTCCACTGTGGTCGCCGCGCCTCCTCCACTCTTATTTGTGTCGCAGCGGGTTGATCCGTGACATCCTCAGACTCCGGCCTCGCTCTCCTCTGACGATCTCCCTGCGGCACGGCAGACGCTCGACTCCTGACATTGCCACCCTGCACTCTATTGCGCTTTGGAGGCATCGTTTCTCCTTGTTTTATTGGTTGGATTAAGTTAAAGCTGAATACTGACCAACAAACAAGAGAGGAATAAGAAATAAGATAATCAAAGGAATGACTGGCAGCCAAAACAAGAGAGTCATCCACACAGTATTCGATAAAAGCCAAATGCACAGGTACCACCGCAACGACGGCAAGTGGGTGCCAACCACCCAGCACAGTGTTGGAGAGAGCAAACAACAACAACGTGGTGCGCACGGAGGGTTTGCTCACGCATACCGCTCGCCACGGTCCGCACCCGTGTGGCACCGCCGTCACCGCACACACTTGACAAAAGGACGTGGGCACATAAACTTAACAAACACACAAAAGTTGGAGGAGAAATCGGTGCAGCGGCCACACGCAGGAACCCCAAATCGTAAACTCCGCAACAGCGATGCATCATGGTAATCCCCCACACAACAGAAAAACAAAAAAAACAAATTATATGCTTTATGAAAAATTCCCGCAATTCGCACAGCACAAAAGAACCATGACACTCCCTTTCTTACTGCATTCGCCGTTCATATTCCCAATGCATAGCACCACAGATATTACCCCTCCACTGTGAAAACAAATGCCTTGTTGTGGCGTCATCGCGCAACCATCCGCCCGGGTGGGAAAAAGAAGGAAAATCAGGTGTCCTTCCACGTGGAGGGAAGAGGGACTCCACTGCGGTGTGCTCCACGACGCAAACGCTCCGCGGCCAGTGCCCGGTGTCGTGTGCGGACTCCGCGAAAAGGTTTTGGGCACGCCACTGTGCCACACAGTGTGACCCTCGAAACACAACAGCAGACGCGTTCTCTTCCAGTCGCACTCGTGGCGGTAGCGGCATCCGCTGCCTCGCTGCGTGCTGCTGGCGTCGACTAAGATGCTGCGGTGTGATAGAAGATGCCCGACAGGAGCGGTGCTGCGTTGGGTGGGCAATCCCCTCCGCGGCAAGACACCCAACGCGACTCTCGACCACGGCGCTCACGCACTTCCCTCCACTCGGCAATCGCACAGCCGCCGGCACATTGTCCCCGAAGCAACACACAAGTAAAAGCGTGGCAGCATATCTCCGAGAGCACAGAGTGACAGCCACACGCTGCGGCCATCGTGCCGACAAGTCCGGCGCAAACGCACCCACAGTAGCAGACACAAAAAAAGATATCTGACACTCCGTGTCATGTCCTCGTGCGTGATGGTGCGGCATTTCAGAGCAATGCCGCCACACGCCGTGCAGCATTTCCACAGGGGATGAGAGCCGCGACGCACTCTCAGTGCATCTTTCTTTTTCATTTCCGCAAAATGCAGCAGCTGCCAGCACCGAGTGCACGAGAAGCATCAAGCTGCACTGCAACATGTACGCCGTGCGGTTGTGTGCCTGCAGTCACGCAAAGCAAAAAAAGAGCCGCGCACGTGAAAAAAAACAAAAAAAACACGCAGCGGAGGTACAGGACAGACGAAGAGAAAAGAAAGAAGGCAGCCAAAGCTCAAGAAGGCACGGCAGCCCAACATGCGGCAACCCACAATACGCTTGCAGAAACAAAAAATAAAAACTTTAAAAAAAAGAAAAAAAAACGCAAAAAACAGTCCCCTTGAAGAAGTTTTTCACGCTCACAAAAAAAAGAATAACAATAATAACACGGTGACGCAAAAAAACAAAGAAGAAAACACGTGTATATTCTTCCTGCAAAAGTAAAAATATATTTGCGTCAGCCGTTCAACCTCCTGGTGTCCACACAACACCCACATTTCATTGGGACATTCAGTGTGTTGCTGCACATCTTAAATCCCTTCTTCACCGCACCATCGTCATGGAGCTCAATGCCGACTGCACGTGTAATCGGCCGACGGAAACATTAAAGACATCCCGCCAATCTCAAAATATTCCACCATATAAAAAAAACAAGCATATAAAATAAAGCAAAAACAAATACCTCGCGGTGCATTCCCGGGAGGGAGAGCATGCTTTTAAATAAAGAATTGCACAGGCGGAAAAGGGATATTCAAACCAAAAATAAAATGTATAAAATAAAAGGTACGTCCAAGCAAAACGTCAATTATTTAGGAAGGTGCGTGGAG
Organism: Trypanosoma cruzi; assembly: GCF_000209065.1. Taxonomy (NCBI): domain Eukaryota; phylum Euglenozoa; class Kinetoplastea; order Trypanosomatida; family Trypanosomatidae; genus Trypanosoma; species Trypanosoma cruzi. The sequence goes on along the minus strand of NW_001849235.1, from coordinate 21,133 downwards.
AGGTACATTTTGCTCCCGCTGGAGGCAGGGGTCCCGCCGCGTTACGCCCCGTAGAGGGCCACAAAGCCGCACAGCCCAGCAGCAGTACCCGCAACACGCCCCCAAGCATGGATCCGTCACCGCTCTTCTTGACCAGTTTTAGTTCACCGACAAACAGTGGGCGGTTGTACAGAAAGAAGCTCGTCACCGTCGCACTGCTGCCGCT
>NW_001849235.1:0-20828 GCF_000209065.1 Trypanosoma cruzi | reverse complement strand
ATAGCCTTCGTCCGCATTGCCCCCATTTCACATGACTCAAACAAACTCTGGCCATCTTTACACTGAACGATCACGAAAATTTGTCTCCTATTTCATTCGGCGATGCGGGGGTTAAAGCATTCCGCAGGAGAAAAGCCCTCTGGGAACACCCAGGTATTGACGTTGTCCGTCGAATAAGTGATCCTGGAGAAGGATCGATTTTCCCCACTTCTCGCCCTCAGGGTAAACACAAGTGTGCCACCCTCCATCACAATGCCTGAACTACCACCACCCCAAGATCCGACGGGTTGCTTTTAATCCTTTGGGGGATCTGCCGTGAAGGTGACTTGGGTTCGACCCAGTCGATCAATGTACTTTGCACGCCGTCATTGGAGTGCGTGGCATCACCCTCAACCAGTTGAATATCCCATCCAACCGTATTCTAGCGACCATCATTTTTTTCACATATTGTAGCTTCCCACAAGTAGAGACACTTTATTGTCCTTTGCAATCGCTGTGGGGTTGCACGCAGCCCCAAAAAGATCCTCTTCATTCACTGTTCTAAACAGTGTGCGTACCCTCCATTTATCCTTATTGTTCTCGGCGGCAATTAACGGCCACGTCTCCGCGGCGTTGATGTACCCCGCCACAATATCAGAGGGACGCACATTCAATCTATAGTGAGAGCCTTTATACTCGGTGTGACCTTCAGCAAATGCAATCATCACTCCACCAGCACGGACAAGAGAAGTCGCAGCAAATGAATCCCTCATTTCACTTTTGCCAGAACCACTTTTTGGTTCCACCAGCGTCTTCATCGGCACATAAATGCCAACCGGTTGTGGCATTCGCACGTCCTCTGACTGCTGCCCTTCCGCGTTAGCAGCTCTAAATCCACAGCACGACATCACGAAGAGGAGGAGCAGCACCGCGGAAGCAAACACGCGCCGCGACATGTTGGGCCCCTGCGGCTCACTCTCTCCTCCTTCCCTCCTCCTTCCGCTGCTTCCGGTCACGCGGCGACAGTTGTGTGTGCGGGGTGCCTTCACTGCAGCAACACGTGAGAGCATATAAATATGCGTGTGGGCGGTGTGTGCTGTTGGTCCTTTCAGTGCCTTCGATTTTCACAGTAGTGATTGGCGCTTGTTTTCTTGCTTTCCTTCTTGGAGAAGAGCAACAGGCAACAGCGGCAGAAAGGCAACAAAACAGCAGTGCACACCGCCACCACTCACAGCAAACCACAACATCAACATCCCCGCAGCCATTATTCTCCAGCACCTCTCAACAGCATACTAAAAAAAAAAGCACGTGAACGACCTCTCAATGGGGACCACAGGCCATGGCCCTGCAAATAAGCCAAGCGACAGGGCCACGTGTGCAGTGAGGGATACGAGAGTTGCGCTGCAACGGCACGGCGGCGTGATACCCCGTTGGGAGTATCGACGCAGACCAGCACGTCACGTGCAGGAAGAGTTGCTTCTCCCGCTGGGTAGAGAGGAAAAACTGCCTTAGCAGCCCAATAACGAGAGGTCGTCCGCACCTCCTCGCAGCACCTGCAAGCTCGGCAGGAACAATGATGCAGATGACGCTCTGATGCACGCATGATGGCCGTTGCGCCCGTCGTAATGGCAATCGCATCCTGTGGCACCACTCGCCGCGGTGGGTGCGCACAGTCTCCGTCTCACTCCCTCCTTTCCCTCTTCCTGAGAACTCATCGGTGGCCGTGGCACACCCACCGACATGTCAGAAAGCAATTGTTTTTCTTCCTCCCTTGCACATCGAACAGCAGCGCCAAACGCATGTCACTCCTTCTTTCGCAGACCCTCCTCAGACACGCCTCCCGCCACGTTCATCAGCTCACAGGCACACAGTCCGTAAACGTCACGCTCTGCTGCCCCGCATGATGCCGCCGCGCACACCAACACGGCACCCGCCACTCGGCGCAAGGAGTGTCTGGACACACAAAACAGGTTGCCCCAGTCAACGACAGCCCCCTCCAAGCAGTGAGACAGGACTCATCGCTAACAATCAAACAACCAGCCCCTCGTCTCCTCCTTCCGCCATGCACGAGGTTCCGCCTGCCCCATGCATCATCCGTGACGCCCGGGCTCTCAATCAGCACAGAAGGCAGTATGCTCCCCTCCGCTCAACGAGAAGCCCATTGACAATTCTCAGCCAGTCGTCTCCATGGGCCATGCGTGAGGAGCACCACGGCAAGAATGCACAGGAGCTTATATGCAAACCTCTCAACTCATTCCACGTCAACAAGCAGTGTGGCATCATGCCTGGGCTTCACAAGAACGTCGGCTGGCGCTTCCCCGAGAGGCCTCCCATACACACCGCACGTGATCACAGTGAAGGAAAAGTAACGCCTCCAATCTGACCGTCATCCCGCGGCGGAGATCAAAGCACAATCCAACAAAATGCCGCAAATCATCATATATGCCACAAAGACCATCAGCAGCTTACGCGGCAAATGCACAGCACGGAAGAAGAGTCATGCCCACAAACACGCAACACACAGACACAGTAAGAGAGTTGGGAAAAGCAGCACCCAAAGCCATTCTCTGTGAATGCAAATGATAATAGCACCACACAACGTGAAGCACCAGTCGGGCACCAAATATGGGCCACAGACACACCCACCCACCCATTCACTCTTCCTCCTCCCAATGGCGTGGCCCTCCTTCAATTCCACAAACACGTCTGTCCCTCAGTTATGTGTGCCTCTGACGCAAGCACTCAAGGTGCGTTTCGGTAATCCAAAATTCAACACCTCAGAAAAACAGAGGACATGCTCGCAGAGGCCACACGGCTCCTGAACGCAGCCTCAAGCCCTCCTCACGAATCGTTCATGCGACGGAGAGGAATACAGGCGGCTCTCGTGTCACAGAAGACGGCCAATGGGAGCGGTTTTCACAGCGCAGAAAATGCCAAGGTGTGAAACAGAAGAGGCGGTGGGATGGCTCGCAGGGGACGTCACCTGCCACGCCTGATGTGCGTCGTCTCATTCGCGCAACGGAGAACCAACGACACGGTTGTTGCGGTGTCTGTCCGTGAGTGCACCTCACTCTCGCGCCAATGAGCGCCTCAAGAAACATCCTGCAGAGGGCAAGCAGCTGGCCGTGCAGACAATCCCGTGTCTCGTCAACGTTCCAGCAGCCGCTCCTTTGGCGAGGCGTCGCTCTCTTTCGTCCTTGTCTCCAGTGTGCCATCCTCGTATGAAATGAAAATGCCTTCCACAACTGGCGTCATCAAGCACCTCCAAGTAAATTAGGAAGGATTCACGGCCTCGAGAAAAAGCACCCAAAGTGGCATTCAACGAGAACTCAGCAACGCATGTCATCTTCCGCAGCCGCGTGCATTGCAACTCCCCTCAGCCGCCCACTGTTTCTTCCTTCCCTGTAGACCCAAACCGCATGGTACACTTGGATTTGCTCGGGTCCTCCACAGGCTCGCGTAGCCGTTTCCACCACGCCCGCGCAGCTCGTGACTGCATCACTTCCCCGTCCACTTCGGCGGCACCGAATAACGTGAAATAGGGATCAAAAACACCACATCCGCAAGGCAAACATACATGCATCGCTCCAACGAGTGCCACCGTGAGAAATCACACGACAGCACACTCTCACTCGCCCTCCCATCAGCGATTTGCCGTCAAAAACAGCAACGGCATTGAGAAGCAGCCTCGGGACAATCCCTGAGAGCCGTCCCCACCTCGGCGAGCAACCCACTCCGGGAACCCTGCACTCTAGTGCCGTTCCGGAAAGGACCTCTGGCACCTCCAACCGTGTTTCCCTGTCGCGTTGACATACGGAGCTTTTTGCACAAAAATAGCGACGCGCCCCACTAAAAACTTGCCCACGAGTGTGCAGGCAACAGGCGCAGGGCGCACCATCGCATTTTCCAGTCTCAATAAAGAGGGCATCCGTGCAAGTTTGCTGCAACACTCACAGATGTGCTTCTATTGTTTCCCTCGTGCTTTCCCAAATAAATCCGATGGTCCGCACTGCGGTAGCACGTGCCCTCACACCTCGTGGTGCCACAACTGTGTCCCGGCACGACGCGGCTTGTCCGGGCGCTTGTCGATGCCGTCTGCATTGCGCCAACAACAATCCCACGAGGGAAGCATCGCTTTCTCCTGGATTCTCCCGACAATACGGGGTGCTGAACCCTGGCGCCACAGCGCACACCGAGCAAGCAATCACCCAAAGAGCCACACGCAGAAGCGGATCCGCATCCACCCATGACACGGCGCCTCAGTCCATGCGGTCACACGGAGCACACTGTTTCCCCAATAGAACTTATTCGTCGACCATCCCTTTAAGATTCTTCTGTTAGTGATGGGCCTTAGAACACAATAGAATAAAATGGACAATGCAGTAGTACTGCCACACCGCCAGCCACAATGATTCCCTCATACCGGGGCAATTCTACAATTACGCCTCGTATGCACACACACAATAAACACACTATATAAAAACAACCCAATGTTTTTCACCAGAAAACAAACAACCCCCTTCCCTCCCTAATTTATTCTGCCACTGTTATGTTCGATAGCGTTGGACAGTTCTGAAATCCGTGCGATATACTGTCGCCTGGTGCTGGTGCATCCGCACCGTATGCACACAAAAAAGTATCCAAAAATATATAACTCCCACAATGTTTTTTTACCACAAATCAAAATTGCCCCTTTCCCCAATTTGTTTTCCTATTTCGACGGTTCTTCCTCACTTCGGAGAGCTGCGTCTCTTCTAAGCTCTCCGGATGATATTGACACTTGGTACTGGCGCATCTTTTCTCTCCAAAGCCCCGCCATTTATTGGTTCTCCTCCTCGCTCACATTATTGGAATTTACAACATCACATCTCTGCCAGCCATTCATCGGCGTGCTGTCTGCGTGCTGCACATAAATAATCTCCCACGACATGTCTCGGGATAATTCCTCCCAACCATTAAAATATGCCGCCAGGCGCTCAGTGAACTGCCTCACAGTGCTGGCGGTGGTGTGGTGCCCACCCGCCGTAGCCATCCGCAGACCAACCAGCGTCATTGGATTTGAGTCCACAAAGAAAAAGCCGTCCACCAGCGGAAAGTTTTGGACTTTGGGCTCATACAGCACCCAGTGGTCCATAGCAACCGGATTGGAAAGGCGTTCGGGCGGCGGTAGAACCTCTTTCCTGGTGAAGCTCTTGTCTGAGTGCTCTTTCAGCGCACAGCTGTGTGGCTCACGTCGTCCTGGTGGCCTCAGTTCCCTGATTTTGAGTCTTATCGCACGCAGGAAATCCTCATTCAAAAATGCGGATACGGCATACTTTTCAATAATATATGGTGGGGCATAATCCCAGAACCTCAAAACGAAAAAAATAAAATCGGACTGCTTCATTTCATTTTCCAGCCGGGACAATATTTCACGTTCGAGGTGGGGAGATATCAGTACATTCAGAGGCGACTCAATGCTGTTTCCTCGTCGTACTCGGACAACTCTCACAAGCTTTCGAGACAATTCACTGTCAATAGGCGAGTAACAGCAGCCAATACCCAAATTGCGCTCTAATTCCGAGGCGGTCGACCCATCCACGGCCTGCTGGCACGCTTTAATGCGGTCATCATATGCCTGTTTATCAAAGATGAAGCGGAGAATTGGTCCCACGTTATTCATGCGACCCCTCACCTCCTCCCAGTATCCCGCTTGCTCCTGCAGGGGCCGATTGCGCTTCATCCAAATGCACATTGCCCTCACATCGTTTTCTTCGGGACAATCAATTACGATTTCAATAGCGTCCATTTTTTTTGTCCACCGTTCATATTCGTTTTTGTCTGGTGGTGTCACCACAATCATGCCCCGTCCCTTGCAAGGCAAACCAGCAGGCGGTTGACGAGATGCCAATGCCACGTCGTAGATAATATACCCCTTCACCCCACGCAAAGAAAAAATGTTTACAACATCCTCAATCCTGGGGTCATCCATGTACAGTGACACCGTTTTTGTGATTTTGTCAAACAGGAATGATTGACTCCCAATAAAGTACGCAACCATTGGGAGCTGCTCGACATCGTAGTGCAGCAGCTGGTAGAGGAGATATGAACCGGCATTCATCGACTTCCCGATCCCGGCCGTCCCAATCAACACATGTCGCCCAGGCGTAAAGTAGGTCCCACGGTGACTGCTGAACCACTCGGTGAGATCGCCCTTGACGATCTGCCACACTCGCTCCACCTCACAGTTCAGGTAGCAGTCACGAGTGGATTCCACCCCCTTCAGATTCCACGAGTACGGCCATCCCTTGTCCGAGGTGAGCACCATCAGTCTGGAACGCAGTGCACCGGATTGCTGCACACCGTCATCCGTTTCGAGAGTTTGGCCAACTGCCTGTAATTCCATGACTGTGGTGCTTCCCCTTCCCTCACTTCCAGTCCCGTCTCCTCGCCGTCACATACTTCCACCACATGATGCCACCTCGCATTGTACACAGACTCGTAGCATCCCTCCAGTTTCATCGGCGCACTCATCGTCATTGAGCTCATCAATTCAATGAAGCCTGCATCCAGGAAACGTTTGGTGAGATTATGAACATTTGCCTTTACCTCCTCAGCAGCTAATGACCACCTCAGTAGATTGTCCACACCTTTCTCGCAAAGGTCGTCTGCGTCTTCCTCCATCTCCATTTCCTCCCTTACAGCCCTCTCCATCCTCGCATAAGCATCAGTTGCCTGTATTTCGTCCAACTCCCCTTTATCGCGGATATACCTCGCCGGTTCCTTGAAAAACTCCTTCAACAAGACATTCCGATTGGTAGCCACAATGCCCCTGCCGTCCAATTCCATCGTAAGAAAATCATTCAGCTTTATGTCTATGACGCGAACTCTTCCTCTAAATAGCACATCTTTGATCGTGGTGGCAACGGTCAATTCTACTTTTTGCTGCCGCACTTTCCTTTCTTCCACCCGACGCCTTTCTTCTGTCTCACGCCTCTCTTCATTCAGCACCTGGTAAAGAGCTGCTTTTAGTTTTCCCCTTGCAAAAGGAGTGGCCGTATCCTTTCTTTCATAGATGTTCCACTGCTCGAGAAAGAATACACCCTCGCAATGGAGTTTATAAATAGCCACCAGCTCTCTATACGCAGCTAAATTAAGAATCACTTCAAGAAGCTGTTGGTCTTGTACGTAATCATCCGGACCCTGAACAAACATCTCCATCGTCACGTTGTGGTCCTCATCAACAGCCGCCCTGCCGCCAACATGATTCCGAAGAAAATCATTCAGCTTCATGTTGGTTCTGCTAGTGCTTCCCTCCAGCATTACATCTTCCACCCGACTCAAAAGTGTCCACTGCGGTCGATGCATTTCCTCCACTCTTCTGCGCGTCTCATCGGGTTCATCGGTGACATCCTCAGACTCCAACCTCGCTCTCCTCTGACGATCTCACTGCGGCACAGCAGACGCTTGATTTTCAGGCATTGTTTCCCCTTGTTTTCTTGGTTGCATTGAGTTAAAGCTGAATACTGACCAACAAACGTGAGAGGAATAAAAAAGAAAATAATCACAGAAATGACTGGCAGTCAAAACAGGAGACTCATCCACAACAAGAAAACCATCCACACAGTATTCGATAAAAACCAAATGCACAGGTACCACCACAACGACGGAAAGTGGGTGCCATCCATCCAGCACAGTGTTGGAGAGAGCAAACAACAACGTGGTGCGCACGGAGGGTTCGCTCACGCACCCCGCTCGCCACGGTCCCGCACCCGTGTGGCACCGCCGTCACCGCACAAACTCGGCAAGATGAAATGCGCGCATAAACCCTGGCAGAAAAACACAAAAGTGGGAAGAGAATTCGGTGCAGCCACGGCCACACGCAGGGACCACAAATCATACACACCACAACGGCGATGCATCACGGTAATCCCCCACACAACAGAAAAGAGTGCAATTACATGCTTTATGGAAAGTAACTGCAATGCGCGTGTCGCAAAAGAGTGCCGTGACGCTGCCTTTCATATTGCATTCGCCATTCACGTATCACTTGGAAGCACGCAGCCACCACTCCTCCGCTACACTCCCCGTGCTGCTCGTGTCGCTCCACTGAAGAAATTTATCACCGCACATCCCCATCACCGTGCATTGCAAAATACAAACCTACCACACGGCATGGGTGCGGTGCCGCCCCGCCAATAAATCCCAGGAAACTCCCCACTGCCTCGTGTGGCTCGGAAGGCAGTGACATTATGCCTGCGGAAGACTTTTTTTTCAAACAAGAACGCGGCCGCACCACACGCTCGTAAAACCGTTTGGTCCTTCGCACACAAAGGAGTTGAGCGGGAGAACAGCAGGAAAGGCAACACCCGCAACCATGAGCAGCCCGCACACGCAAACACACCGCTGCCCCGCATATCACCAAAAATAAAAATAGCAAAGAAACATGTCACATCCCAACTACAAATCGCAGGTGCGGTTGCAGCAGACACTCCCACCTCCTGGGCGTGTGCGGCCCCTCGCTGCTCGGCGCTCTAAGTGGGATCAACAAAAAGCACCAATTCGGGAACATTCGACCACCGCCACAGCAGTCACGCTCCCCATTTCTCACAAAGGCGAAGGCTTGCGGTGGCGCAGCGGACGGCGGCATGCACAGTCGCAGGGTAATGGACTGCCGCGGGAATCACGCAACGGCGATGCGCCCCTCCTTTGGGCCTCCCAACAAAAAACATGTGTTGCGCAGTCCCCGTGAGCAACACACATTGAACCGTATTCAGCTCCACTGCTGTGGCCATCCGCACTCACAGCATGAGTGCGACAACGCAGGCCAGGAAGCACGGAATAACAGCACTCATCCCTCCAATAAAGGCTTTGCGGTGTCCGTGCTGCCTTCAACAATAATTCCACCCCACATCACCCCTCTGCATATCCGCAGCAAAAAGGCCCACACGGTGCACACTACATTCGGAGTCCCAAAAGCGCAAAAGACGGATCATCAGAGTGCCGCCGTCTTCTCAATGTTGGGTAGAGACTCTCTGATCCCTGTCGCTGCCAGCCCGCGGTATTATGGAGGGGCATTGCATTCTCGGCATATCTCTCCATTTCCCCTCGCCGTCCCGACGCCGCAAATGAAGTGACGTCCCGCAAGTGATTTCGACCGTTCTGAAGAACGTGACGTGTCAGACGCGCTGAAACTGTGCGCGTGTGCGTTATTACGGGCGAGCGATACAATGCTCTTGCACATCCATGTATGCCGATCCTGCGCAACACACCATTTGGCGGCGCGGAAAACTTTAGACACCAAACACGCACAAATCGCACAATGAATGCCTCTGGAGAACAAACCCCCATTAACGTCACCGCAGGCATCGTGACAACAAAGTAACAAAAGAAATCCAACCTCTGCGCGTCCTCCCGCAAGAAAGTGAAGACACACACGCTTGTCCCCTTGGCCTCACTCCAATTGCTCAAAAGTTGATAGGTCTATGGCAGGAGGAATCACGCTACTCCTCCCTCGCTCCCTGTCACGAAGCATGGCACTGTGCATATCCAGTGCATCTGCTTCACCCACATACGTCCCTTTGGGGCATTCGCCTCGGTAGTCACCAAGCACGCGCCGCTAGAAAGTGTACTCCCAGTCTATGCTGCTTCTCCTGAGCGACCTGCTACCTTTCCGCACAAACAAGTCCAAAATTTACGCATTATGACTGCAGACACGTGCCCGTGGGAATTCCCGCCCTTTCCCTCAGCCTTGCAAAGGGCGTACGCCATACAAATGCCGGTCATAGGGCAGACACACACAGACGCCGATACCCGTGACAGCGCATGAGATACTCGCCGCAGAATGAGGTGCCGCAGGTCTCCGCTCACTGATCCAGATTGACCACGCTGAAGCCCACGATTCCCGTGGGTTGGCATCCCGATAGTTCATCGTGGTTCGTTGACTCCCATGGTGGAGGAGTGCCAAGCAAGCAAGAACCAAAAGCCTGGACACTCTGTGGAGTCAAAAAGATAGAAAACACGGGCTGGCGCGGGCACAGCTAAGCGCCATGGGAGAAACATCTCAGCTCATCCCATGGAAAACACTTCACCAACATCACTGCAACATTGGCCTCTTGCTTCGTGGGTGCGTCACTTCTCTCTTCACTCCGTGCCAGCCTCCGTCCAATTCCCCGCCCAGCAGTACTACACGTCACACGGCGCTGCCTCCGCACAATCACGCCTCGCGGCCAATCATCGCGACGCGTCTCCAACTGCAGTCGCATCCAACCTCGAAAGCCCTCGCACCCTCTTCCGCCCTCCTGTGTGTCGAGAGAAGACGCCTCTCTCGCGGTCTTCGCGTCCTCCCCAATAAAGCTCTGCAGTTGTGCCCAAACATCACCGGGTCTCTTGCCAAGAAGGAAACCGTGTGCGACGTGACCAATGTGAGCATACACAAATTTTAAAAACGGTTTATAGGCTCTCTGGAGTGCCCTGCGTACGCCCGCATGTACGATGGGAACACACACGGTGCAATTCGGGCGAGGTCATCGTTCCAGCTCGCATCTCCGCCAGGTGAGTCGTTGACGGCTCCATCCCGCTTCACGACAGGTCAAACAACAGTGCACAAGTAATTGCGCCGTGCTCTGCATTCACATGTGGTCCGCCTTTTGGGTCCAACGTCGTCAAAGTGGTGGAAAGAGAAGAGTCGCATTATCATTCCTCCATTTGCTGCTGCTGCCGCCTCACTTCCCGTAAGGAGCCGCTGATCCCTCTCTCTTTGGCGATAAAGGGTCCTCACGCATGGGATGCATCCTGCCTCGTGTGGCATTAGAAACAGCAGAGAGTCCCCAACGTTGCCAATGCGGGATTGACCGTCCAGTGCGGTGAGTACAACACGCTGGATCTGTCGGAGGATCGTCGTGCACACTTCAGTCCGCCCGTGGCGAATACAATCCTCGGGCAGCCACACCTGTGCAAAACAGAACACCCTTCTGGAGAACGCCGAGCAGCTCCACCGACGTGTCGGAAAAATCCACAAAAAGAGGTCCGGTCAACCTGCGGCACATTACCGTGCAACTTTAATACCTTGACACCGAGAAGAGCGTTTCTACCTGAGAGTGTTCGCCCCATCGTCATCGTCATCACTGCTCAAATCATCTCAACAGGCAACAATGGCATCGCTCTCGTATTGCACATGCCCGTTGGCCTCCTCCACCAGCCGCCTCACGTCCGTATGAATAAAGTCTCGTCATGCACAGCGATGCGCCCCCTCGTTTCAGATAAATACCAATATTTTATAGTCACCAAGGTAGCAGTTCAGTTCTCCCTCCACAGGCACACCTCATAGAGGACGTCCTTCTGTTCCCTTTGCCGAATCAACGCACCGCACCCAGTGGATAAGCCCTGGTAGTTTCACAAAAAAACAAGTGTTCGATTCCCACAGTAGCGAATACTCTGTATGTTATGGTACGCACAGCTTATTGTGCTAGTGCACCGCCTCGACGGCCGCCTCGCAATGGTGCAAAGATGTCATTGCCCCTGCCTGAATGAGGCCTAGGCCCCACATTACACGCACACAGAGAAGCACACGGCGCATTTGAAAATATATTAATATTTTTCACGGCACATCTATGGGAAGGAGCACCACCCCCGTATGCATGTTGGCAAAGCAATGGCCCCACAACGGCGGTGCTAAAAAAACGCACCCAGAAACAGAGGAAAAAAGAAGAAGAGTGTGGAACAACCACAAGAAATGATGGATAGCCCATTTAAAAGCGGCAGCAAAGAAAAGGAAAAAAACAGCAGCAGTAGTACTGGTGATGACCATCATTGCCCTTTTTCTTCACTCGCTAGTAGCCCAAACATGTGGGGTTCAAAGGTCCTTTTCACACAAAATTGTGCGGCAGTTAGCCTCTCTCCAACCAGCCGCCTCAATACATCCAAAAGAGCACACAAGAAAACCACGAATAGCCATGGGAAAAAAAGAGAGAAAAACAATAAAAGATCCCACGGCATTAGTGCGGAGGCGGAACGACACGCTTTTCGCACAAGTAGTCGTAAAGTCGGCCAGAGAAAAAGAGATCCAGGCCCGAGCAAGCTCGGACGCCACAGGCGGTTATTGTGCGCCTGTCACGCTTTTCAGACGGCTCCTGTTCCACCAGAAGGAAGAGGGCCAGCGGGATGTGATGCTCGCCGCAAAGAGCTGCTGCAGCGGGAGCCAACAAAACAAATCCTCGCATATTGCGGATGTCAGGTGGGCCGCCCCACCGCATTTCCACGTCGCTATCGCTCGGCTGCGCACGCGCGTCTCTTCACGTACCCCGTCGTTCCTCAGGAAGCCTTTCCGCAGGAGTCCTCAAATGCAGTGGACGCTTGAGAGCAACAAGCCAAGCCTCGCAATCGCTGTCAGTCTCACAAACCACCTCCAATGATTTCCCACCGCGAAGTAAAAGTGCGAATGCGCGGTGGTTGTTTGTTCCAAGGCTGGACGGAGCGATGTTTTGCGTGGGATCATGGCGGTGCATCCCATTGTCAGAAACTGCCTCCTGGCGTGTTTTTGCCAGCTGTCCCTCGCCGCTGTAGTTCACAAATGAGGTTGTGGACAGGCCGATGAGAACTTTTCTGATGTCACGTATCCACGTGGTGACTAAAGGCCGTTTGCGATTTAACGGGAATCCCTGATGGTCCAGATCACAGGAATGAATACGTTTGCGGTCCTCCGAGAGAAAAAATAGGATTCTGCAAGCATTGCCCTTGCTTGGTATCTTTGTCACGCGGACCCCGTTGCGTAATTAATTCAGCACCCGATCCACAACAGAACTGAGGTGGCGTTCCGTTGCCTCGGCGTCATGCAGTTTTCCATTTTTTCTTTGCCACGTATTCATCACGCATACGCTGTCGATACACCTCGAGTCCTCGTCCCAGCTTCTCCTTGCGGGCCCGTTCCTCTTCAGCGCCGGCCAAGTATGTCTGTTCCTCTTGCGCGAAGACCTCGTCAAACTGGCGTCGAATGATGTCCGTCTCCTCCGGATTCACAGGAATGTCCTCAAGGGAAATGAGCCTCGGCAAATACTCCTCGATCATTTTGATGTCGGCAGCAAGAGCCCTCTCGGCGGCGTCCTCCTTGGCTTTCGCCTGCTCGCGCTCCTTCTTCCGCTCCTCGGCCAAGGGGCGCACCTGTTCAGGGAATTTTGCATTCATTTCCTTAACCTGATGGATCCACTGCCTTCGCTGGCCGCGCCGCTCCTCCCGGACGGTCCTTCGCACCGCCTCAATGGAATGCCGCTCCCGCATGACGGCCTCTCGCCCCCTCGCCCTGTCAAGTTGAACCATCTCGAGCTGCTGCTCCTTCGTCTCAATGGCACTCTGCCGTAGGCTGCGTCCTTGCTCCAGCTGCTGCATCGCCTGCCGCAACCTCTCCGAGGCACTCTCCTCGTCCTGTTTCCTCGTTCGGGTCTTCTCCAGCGTATGCTCGTACTCCCAATTGCGGCTTTCGCGGCCGGCCTGCAGAGCACTGCTCTCCCGCTTTTTCGCCTCCAGAGCCCTCTCTATTTCGTCCAACGTGGTCCCACTTCTCCGCTCAAGCTGTTTTGTCATCTTCCCCGTCTCATGCTTGGAGCGCTCACAAAACACACTCGGCTGCCGTTCCCGCGCCTCCTCACGGTTGCTCTCAATGGCGTTGATGCGCTTCATCCATTCATCCCTTATGCCTGAAATGACCTGTTTGATTCATAGCCACAATGCCTGTAGTCGTACACGGTCCGGGCAATCATGAGTTCATCCCGCAACTCCATGATGTCCTGATCAGGACGCCACTTGTCAACGGCAAGATCCCTTGTGGCAGATCCGATTCCGGTCGAGCCAAGAATATTGCCAACACGACGAGGCGTGGAAAGACAATGGAACGATTCCTCCGCCCACACGGCATCCAAAAAGGCGTGAGCCAATAAAGCCGTCTCGGTAGAACCATTGAGGCCATTGTTGCGGTTACCTTTTTCCATATTGTACGCTCGGCGCAACAACTGACTGAGTTCTGAATTTCCAAAGGGAATGCACAGACGACGGCGGCAAATGCCGGAGACAATTCCTGCTGCCGACACCAGTGCTCGTTGGGCCCCCTTCGTGGTGCGGCCGCGCGGTGGCATCAATGCCACACAAAGTGGGCCGTCCGGCATCTCCCAAGGCGACAAATGTCAGGGAGTTTGCATCCATATAATCTACAAACTCCGCCTCACCATCATCGCTGTAAAGCTGAAGGACGACGGTGTCGGGCAAATACGAAGGCATTGCCTCCAGCTCAGGCATTGGCTGCTTTTCACACAGCACGGAGGCAAAGTATTTCTCATAGTTTTTGACGATATTGTCCGGCGCCGGCCAATGAAACACGAATTCGCGCCACCATTCGCACACGAGGTCCCTCCTTCACGTAGCCCACAATAACTCCGGGCTCGTCATCGGCGTCAAGAAGGTCTGCACGGTGCTCTTTTGACCCAATGACGCGGCATGAGAGGGCAAAAATGCCCTTTTTGGCGCCCAGACGAATAAATTCAGTGATGACGCAAGCAGCATATACTTCTCCAGCTGCAGAGCCGTACATGAGTTGTCGCTTTGGTGACGAACGCACGCCGTAGCTGAAGGCCACCATGTTCTTGCGTTCCTGAGTAAAGTTGGAGACGGCAGTGGCACACAATTTTCGGAAGAGTGTACTCGCGTCCGGCACGTCCAACGCCACATCGACGTCAAACAAGGCCTCAGCAACCGCAAATCCGGCATCCCTCAGGGGCTGGGGGCAATTCAACTGCACCGTGTTGCCGTCCACCCGCATTGTCGCGGGGAGCTGCGAGGACGGCGTCGTGGTTTGGTGAGAGCAAAAACGGCCTTCGCCTCCATTGAAAGAGCATCACATTGAAATGCTGCACTGTGTGTTTGTTGCATGCACAGAAAAAAAGGGCCAAAGACAGGCAGAAAGAGAAGAAGAGAGAAAGAGGGAAACAACACTGAATAATCTTCTGGGCCGCTGACCGGATTCTGAAATCATCCAAAAAGGACAGGAGAAAAAAAGCGGCAAATGAAGAGGCAATGAGTTCGCCGCAATATTTTCCCCAAAATATATGCACATTCCGTCAATCACTTCCGCGGACTGCTGCGCACAGTTACAAATAGAAACACTTATCCCCTGCGAAGTGGCAGGCCTTTGGGGTTCCTCCATCCACAAGGTGGGAATCACAAGTTGGGTGGAACTGCAAAAATAAAAATAAAAAATAATAATTTATTCTGGCAGCTGTCGGCTCCCTGATTCCCTCAATCGCGGTCTCCCAAAAGACAGTGCGATAAAAGAGAAAAAAGTTGTGGAGAGATATCTTCGTTTGCGCGAGATATGAATTTATTGGGGCAGCCATCCTCTCAAGCATTCTTTTCACAAAATCCCATAAAAAAAAATTATGCGGCCCCTGTGGTGCGCAACAGCCTCCAGTGACGATGCGCCTCTGGTGGAAAAAATAAAATAAAATGAAAAAAGGGTGTGGTGAGTGTGGCACTGCCGATCACAACGGTCCTCTGAAAAGAAAGGCATTCATTGTCTAGACCCCGTAGGCACACACATATAAAAATCGTTAAAATACTCCCAATATATTTCACCAGAACGAAATGCACTTTGTTCCCCAATTATTTTCCTAACTTTCTTCCCTATCCCTTTTCCTCCAAGATTGTTGTATTCACTTTTCTCAGATTTTATTTACAAAATCAGGTGTCAACACAAACTGGTATTGATGTACCTTTCCGTCCCAGAACGCCACAATTTCTTTTTCAGCGTCGCTCAAATTTTTGGGATTGACGTAATCACATCTCTGTCATTTCGTTGTCATTGTGCTGTTTTCGTGCTGCACATAAATAATCTCCCACGACATGTCTCGGGATAATTCCTCCCAACCATTAAAATATTCCGCCAGGCGTTCATTGAACAGCCTCACAGAGCTGGTTATCGTGTGATGCGCACCCGCCGTATTCATCTGCAGCCCAACCAGCGTCCTCCGCGGCGAATCAACAAAGAAAAAGCCGTCCACCAGCGGAAAGTTTTCGACCGCCGGTATTTACAGCACCCTGTACTCCATCGGAATCCTCTCGACACCGTTTTCCAGTTCCCTTAATCCAACGGTGCGAGTGGGGTACTCTTGATGATTTAACTTCATCACTGAATCCTGTGCTTCATTACGTTCTGCTGACCTCAGCTCATTTAGTTCCTCTACTATTGCACTGACAAGCTCCTCATGCATGAATATGCGCAAACCTAATTGTTCCACATATTTGGAAGCAAGAACACCATGCGATCTCAATATTAGGAACAAAAGATCCTTCGCACCAATTGTCTTTGCCAAACGGTCCGCAATTCAAAACCCGATATCAGCACATATCGGTGCGTTGAGAAATACCTCAGCACCTTCAACTATTCTTTCTCGGACGACCTTCACAAGTTTGTGAGACGGATCCTCAGAGTCCCACAGTCTCACTCCCCCATGTGTAAATTGCTTTTCACCGTCCCGGGACTTGACCCCATCCAAGGCATCCTCAACGGCAGCAGAGTGCGCACTGAACTCATTCGCATCAAAGATGTAACGTGGAATCGGCCCCACTTTTTCCATGTGTTTTTTGACCGTCCTCCACTATCCCGCTTGCTTATCGGGTTCCAGACCTCGCTTCATCCACGCACACATCGCCTTCACACCCACCTCGTCGGGGCAATTCATGATGATTCGACTGGCTTTTGTTTGCTTCTCCCACTCATCATAGTTGGTTAACTTTGGCGATGACACCACAATCATGCCCCATCCGGTAGGGGACGCAAAACCTGTGTCGGGCTGTTTTCCTTTCTCTGCCACATCGTAAATAATATACCCTTTCATCCCACACTGCCACAAACCATCCAAAACACTCTCGGATATTGCATTACCCTTGTATTCTGTCACGATTTTGGTGGTTTTGTCAAACACGTACGCCGTTTCTCCAAAACAGTGGACAACCACTTGGATTTTCTTGGCATCGTAGTGCAGCAGCTGGTAGAGGAAGTACGAACCGGCAGCCATCGACTTCCCGATCCCGGGCGTCCCAACCAACACACGCGGCAAAGGTGAAGAATTGAGAGTCAAATCAAAATTGCTGAACCACTTGGTTATATCGTCAAGGACGATCTGCCACACTCGCTCCACCTCACAGTTAACAAACAAGTCATTGCCACACCCATGCGGCGCATTCAGCATGTACGGCCATCCCTTGTCCGAGGTGAGAACCATCAAAACGGGAGGTGCTTCACCGGATTGCTGCACAGCGTCATCCTTTTCGATACTGAAGCCAACTTCCTTGTACGTCCATGACTGTTCTGGTTTCCCCTCCTTTACATCCATTCCCGTCCCCGTTTTCTTTCGCTCATCGCCGTCGGGAATTTCCATCACATGGCTCCACCTCGCACTGTAAACAGACTCGTACTCTCCCTCCAGGTATATCGGTGCACTCGTCGTCGTTGGTTTCCTCGCATCCTCGAGGGCTGCATCCAAGGATTGTTTAGTGATCCAATGAACACTTGCTTTTACCTCCGCAGCAGCTAATGACCACCCAATTCAGTACATTGTCCACACCATTTTCGTAAAGCTTGCGTACAGCTTCTTCCATATCCATTTCCTCCCGTACAGCCCTCTCCATCCTCGCATAAGCATCAGTTGCCTGTATTTCGTCCAACGCCCCTTTATCGCGGATATACCTCGCCGGTTCCTTGAAAAACTCCTTCAACAAGACATTCCGATTGGTAGCCACAATGCCCCTGCCGTCCAATTCCATCGTAAGAAAATCATTCAGCTTTATGTCCATGACGCGAACTCTTCCTCTAAATAGCACATCTTTGATCGTGGTGGCAACGGTCAATTCTACTTTTTGCCGCCGCCTTGCCCTTTCTTCCGCCCAACGCCTTTCTTCTGTCTCACGCCTCTCTTCATTCAGCACCTGGTAAAGAGCTGCTTTTAGTTTTCCCCTTGCAAAAGGAGTGGCCGTATCCTTTCCTTCATAGTCCCTCCATTGCTCGAGAGAACACACCCTCGTGATGAAGCTTATTAATAGCCTCCAGCACTTGGTATGACGGCAATGCCGTTATTATGCCCAATATTTCACTGTCGTTAATAAACATCGTGGGTCTCAAAACGAACGCCTCCATAGCGACGTTCTCATTGGTGTCCACAACGCCCCTGCCGCCCAAGTTGCTCCGAAGGAAATCGTTCAGCCTCATGTTGGTGATGCGTTCCCTTCCCTCCAGCATAATTTCCTCTACGCTGCTGCTCATGGTCCACTGCGGCCGCATTTCCGCCACTCCTCTGCGCGTCGAAACCATCGCCGGAGATGCCGCTTCGAGGTGCCATCACAACACCCGTGCGGTGAAGCATCCCACTCGCACCGCCCAACTGCGGCCAGCAGGTGCCGCTGGCTCCAAAGGACACTCGCGGCTGTCTCGTCCCGCTGCCCCAATGGCGTTGGGCGTGGCACTCGCACGGCGGGACGGTCGGTGCGCCATGCAGCCACACTGAAACGCGAGGCGTGCAACCAACCACAACACCGCCACATTATATCGTCCTTTTTCATTTTGTTTTATTCACGTTGTCCGTCGGTTTGCCCCATCACCGACACCAAAAATAAGTGCACACCTTCATAAAAGGGAAAAAACAAATAGAAAAGGAGGCACGATCCCACCCTCCCGCTGCGGGCCAACACTCTCTTCCACCCACCACCACTGCCGCGCAGGAGACAGCAGTCACATCGAAGAGTCAACACCACAATGTGCACCACACCATCGTGCACTGAACAATGGGCGGAACGCAGCCATGCACCGCCCCGCTCCATTTTCCCACCACTCAAGTGTTGCGTGCCAAAAAAAAGCAGCAAACAGAATCAGAGTTCACACAAACCCAATCAAAACCCTCACTCGCTGAAGCACATTCTTCGCATGGAGTGGCAGTTAAGGACACACCAGCAGTAGCAGGCTGCATGGAAATTCCCTGAAAACCCTGCGAAGAGACACAACAACTCTGCGGAGTTAAAGTGGCAGCCCGCGGTGTTGCCCGCAGCTCACATGGCAGGAAGAATTCCACGCACGCATAGTTCCGGACTCCTCGCTAATTGAGTGCACACCAACTGAACAAGTGAAAAAAATACGTGCGCACAAGATGGAATTAAATACGTGAAAAAGTCAGCCTGTGTTGTTTGATGGCCTTGGCGAGCGATCCCACACAATCCAGTCAAAGTGACACGCCGGACAGAACGGCGTCAGTTAATAAACAAATAATTGCGCCAATGCAAAAAGCAGCAGGGATTTGGGTTTTACACCCGAATTCGGAGACGGCAGTGGCATGAGAGTGTGTATGTGTGCAAAGACTGTCGTGGGACCGTGCTTTCCAATCCCATCGTGCCCTGAGGCAAAAGAGCAACAAATGAAAAAAGGAGCACACTCTCCAGAAAAGGAGTGACGGTTGGGCAGTCAACCCCCGCTTCGTCTCACATGACATCCACATATGTGCACCCCACCTCAAATACGTACGTCCCTGGACGCCGCATAAATGACGTGTCGTTTCGTCACTCGCAATGTGTCTTTCCTCCTGAAAGCAACAAAAAGGATGGCCGTGGCGCAGATCCACTCAGGGGAGGCAATCGGGGCAGACACGGGTGGAAACCAGAGATCACACCAACAATAAGAATAATAATAAAAAGGATAATAACTCCCCCAAGCCAAAGCATCGTGCAGTGTTCATCCCTCTTACTCTAAATTGAAGACCTCCTCGACAGGAAAAATGCAACAGACACATGTGCAGCACAATACCTTTCTCTGTCCCGCGTTAAATCTTACTTCCCACGCGTGCCACGGCGGTGGTGCCGGCGTTACATCCGGGATGACTCCAAAATATCAGGCACCATGCGGTGGAGAGTGGATGCTTGCCGAACGTGGCCGCGTTGGCGTCTGACAAGAAATGACATCAAAAAGAAAAAACTATCCGCGACTCAAACTACTCGTGTGTGGCCGTACTAAAGCAAACACTGAGACACGTGTGGAGCGACGCAAAAGAAAAAAGAAGAGAAGAAAGAAATGATGCAATAATCCACAGAAGTACATCGATATATAAGCAAAGTAATACACCATTCCAAAAAATTCTTCCTTCTTTCTCTTGTTGCTTTTTCTACACAGCATCAGAAGCATAAAAAGTGACAAGCATGCCCTCCCACACAGTCATCGTGGAACAGGAGAGAGAGTCACTGCAAGCACCCAGACAAAAAAAAAAATAGAAACAAACCAACAATCATTGACGCTGTCGGGGTGGAGTACGATGGGTGGCTGCGCAGCTGCACAGCCGTGGCCCCCACGCCCTCCCTCATGTCAGCCAGCAACGCACACTCACAACCTCCAGGAGGTGGCGCGTCACAGAAGGGCTTCATCGATTGTTTTCCCTAACGCTTTCCTAAATGCATCCTACGGCCCGCACATCAGCCACCGTCTTCGAGCATTTACTCATTACATAGTACAGATATGAAAGAGAGAGAGCACCAGCCCCCATACACGGTGCTGCAGCGGCGGGCACAAAACACACGCACACACACGTTGCGCGTCCGCCCTGGGCTAGCGTGATAGTTCGATAATCCGTTGTCGTCGATAATCGATAAAATAAAAGCAACAAAAAAATCACCCAATATATCTATGAATAATGGAAATAAAGAAAAGGTATCCGCCAGAAGCATCCACTTCATGCCGCATCTGCGAGGGCTTTGTGTCTTCTCGCCGCGTAACGGTACTGTTGGGGTCGGGGCCTTTACACCTCAAAAATGAGAAACTGCGATAATTCTTTCGTCCAGCAGAGCATCTTCAC
>NW_001849234.1:36314-42412 GCF_000209065.1 Trypanosoma cruzi | reverse complement strand
AGGGACGGAGAGCCCCTGTGGCACACCGCATCCATCACGTCGGCACGCGCTGTCGGGTTCGCTTCATTCAGGACGACTTTTTTTGCCCGATGTTCCGAGTGGAGGGGTCGCCCGTGTCGTACGTTCTTTTGGATGAGGGGCCGTTCAGTATCCGCCTTGACAGTGACGTTTACATGCCAATTGTAGCCAAAATGGAGGTGAACGGAAGGCTGTTCAGCAGCGAATACCGCATCTTGGCAAACGGGAGCCGAATTGTGAGGGAGGTTCACGAGCACCACATCGCGACAAGGAGGAATTTTATGTATCGTTCGCTTGTCGTCTTTGATAACGTCTTGCAGCGGGAGGTCACGCCGGGAGAAATGGAGTTGGAAACCGTGGAGGAGGCAGATGAGTTCACATCCCTGATCCGCGTTCTCTTTCTTCCCGTGAGGGGAGGAACGACGGCAACGCGTGGGGGCTCGTGGAGAATAAATTACAAAAGGGAACCCTTAGCAGTGGAAATGGTTCGCATAGGGCACAGAGCTCTGCTTGCAAAATTATTTGGCGTCCAACTGAATACGCTTGTGAATTCGATGCAGCAGGCATCAATCAGTAAAGCATCGTCAAATAGCCGGCCACCCTCTCGGGCCGGATCGCCGATGTGCACGGGGACATACAACTCAAGAAGGGTAAGAGGAAGCGACGCTAATATATTTTTGCCTGTTCGTAGCAGAAGCAGTATCAGCGTAAGCAGCAGGCCGCCCTCACGATCCGTCAGCATGGAGTGTGGAAGTCGATTTCAGGCATCTTCACCTACGTGTCTCCTGAAGTCATCCGGCGGTGTGCAGAGTCTTCGGTCGCATGGGCAGCATGCGTCATCTGGTGGGATTTGTCCCGCCGCGCGATCTCCATCGCCACGCGGGGGACGGAGTAAACCGGAGACGGAAACCATGTCGACAGGATCGCTTAATTCACCCCCATTGCCTTCTGTATTAAGTATCAAGCCAACGCCTAGGGTCAAGCTTCCTCCGCCGCTGCATCCACACTTAGGTGGGAGCAGTCGTTCTAGCAGCCCTGCTGTGGCGGGTAGAGAGAAATTTTCTTTCAGTCTCCAAAGCCACAATATCCCTAACGGGAAGAGGGTTGTGGAAGAGATTGACCGCAACCATAACTCTTACCATATTTGTGTGAAATGCAACGCTGTATTTGATAGGGAACGTCTTCTGTACAACCAAATAGTCACCCGCCTCAAGGAGAAGGTGTTTTCTCTCGAGCAGGAAAACGCAAAGCTGCGCATGGGCTGCAGCGATGCATTTTTCGTTATTCGTCGAACAGGCTCGGACGACCAATCAGTGGAAACGTCGCGTGTCGAAGATTTAGATGCAACGCTTTCACCCTCACGCATTGTAATATCATGAGGTGGGGGTGGGGGAAGGGGAACAAGGTAGAGAAATTTGATGACAACATTATCGCCAGATGCGTCCTACGACACAGTTACAAGTAAACGACGGTGCTGAGAGTCATTTCCGCTCTTGTCCGCATGACACAGTTGTTGTTGAGCAAACCACAGGCCTAACAAAGTCAAGGAAAAAGAAAAGAAAAAAAGGAAAGCAGGCAATTATTAAATATTTGAAAAGAAAGAAAATGTGGTCATTGTTTTTTGCTTCCCCACCCTTTCAATGTTGAAGCCTTAAGCATCCGCTTGGCTGAACTTCTTTGGATGACGGAAGTAAAGCATATTTTATTTTATTTTGTTTTGTTTTTTTACATTTGCTTTTCTATCAGTTTACTTTTATATTTTGTGGATTTCAGCCTTTCCTGTGATAGTTCCATATTTTGTTGTTGCGGTGGTGGTGGCTTTTGTTCGCTTTTATTACGTTCACTATCCACGCCTCCCGCAGTGTTGTTGAGCGTATACTATGCCTCTCCATGCATCACAGTGACTTTTTGAACTCTGTTCCTGATATTGGTGGTGGAGGTGGTGGAGAGGAGTGGCGCATCATTTCCAGTGATATGTTACTACCCATCTTTTTTGTCAGTCCAGGTCTATTGTGGCGCCCTAACCCCGAGGTTCGGTGAGGTGAGTATTATACCTGCGTGTTTGTCTGTGGGTGTGTTTTCCCTTGTATTTGATTTCTTTCTGTTTATTGTTGTTGTTGATTTGCAGTGCATTTTGTATCGCCTTCCGTCGTCGCCGCGGGTTTCTCTACGGCAAGTGTCGTTTTATAAAAACGCACGTCCGCGAGGTGGTGTGGTGTGCAGGAAGGAGAAGAAGAAGAGGGAATTAAACGATTTAGAAGGAAGGGGTGGAGTGGTGTTTGGCGTCGTGGAGGGGAGGGAAGTGGGGCGATGGTGCTTTGTTGCTGTCAAAATGAAGAGGATGCTGTAGCCGACAAGCGAGTGGAGGTTTCACAAATGGAGAGGAAGGGGTTGCGGAGATGTGCGCCGCCCAAACCGATTTCACAGACAGTTCAAGAAACGGCAGTTCAGGTAAATGTGTATAGTTTGTTGGAGCAGAACAAGCAGCTGAAGAAGGTGGGTATGGGGGTCTACCACTGTGGCGTTGTTGTATACGGCATTGAGTGGGGGTACGGTGAGTGCGTCGAGTCCGCGAACGCATCGGGGCTTTTTTGTGTGTACCCGGGGCAGGCCGCCGGTACACTTTACCGCACGCTTTTCTTGGGCGTCACCACGCACTCCCCGCAGCAGGTTGACACGATTCTTCACAGGCTGGAAAATGAATGGCGGAGTAGTGAATATCATATTCTCAACCGCAACTGCAATCACTTTGCTCAGCGGTTCTGTGAATTGTTGTCGACGGTGCAGAAGTTACAAATACCGACGTGGTGCAATCGTGCGGCACGTGTGTGCAATAAGTTAGTTCCAAGGAGGTTAGCCACTTACGTCCATCGTTTGATTGAGGAGGAGGCTCCAAAGGCCTCACCGCCGGATCGTTCACGTGTCAGGGAGATACCAGAGTCTGTGATACCGCGGGATTGGTACCTCCACCCCTCCATCTCTCAAAAGCCCCGGTATGTCATTCCGTTTGAGTCTCGGAATTCTAGGCCTGATTTGAAGGCGCCAGCGAAGCAACCCGTCGGTCCCACTGCAGGGGTCGCAACCCGCACGGACTCGGATGCGAGTTTGAAGGACATCATGACGACTCCCCCCATTTCAAATGGCGGTCCGTTACAGAGCGCATCTCCGGCCGTTGAACGCTCCGTACTTCCGGAGATTCCGTTACCGTTAATGCATGATTTGAATGAAGTTTGCTTCTTCACGACAGGGCATGGTGTGTCGTTTCGAAGTCACGATGACACAACACCTTCTGCCGCTTCTCAGGTGAGTTTTGAGACCCGGAGAGAAGTAGAACATAACGTGCAGATTGAGAGTCTGAATTCCCAAGTAAGCATCGCCCATGTGGGAATACTGGGCTCTGAGGAGGAGCATACGGAGGCTACTGACAAACTTATCCCCATTGCTGATAGTGTCCAGGGGGGTATAAAGGAGGGTGCAATGCAAGAAGAAGAAAAAGAACCCACTGCATTGTTTCAATCCATACATATGGATGAAATGGACGTGAAGAGTGCATTGACTCGATTCACAGAGGAAGATGCGACGCCTATTACTTGTTCATTACCAGTAGTAGCTCTGCATAATGATGAGGATGACAATAATGATAATGATGATACCGCAAAGGAAGAATTGAAAAAGGAAAAAGAGAAGGAGCGGTTGGTCAATGACAAATATGATGCCAGTTACCACACAGAGAGTATAGAACCCTGGCAGACATCAATCAAAGGGAATAAATTATTCTGTAAACCGACAATCTTTTCAAAAAGTTTAGAAGATAACTCAAAAATAAATGCAAAAAAGATGGCCTTAAAGAATCTTGTCAGAAGATCGTCGTACTCTTGGGATATGTTTTCTAGGGTTCCACAGGATACCGCGGGGTGTACAACAAAGATGGTGAAAGATGACTTGTGCCTCTTTCTCCTGCAAACGGAGAAGAGGGGAACTGTGTCAACAAATGTCGGATCTTTTTCAGAATTAGACAGAAAACCTCCATTGGATGATGTGGAAATGAACACAGTATCATCTAGCCCTATCTATAGTGACCCTGAGGGTGACGATGAAAAGCATGATGCCAAGTTGGGTGATTTAGGTTTATGCTTCGTAACGCGGGAGAGGATTTCAGAAGATGTGCTTTCGAAGACTAAATCCAGTGCGGGCGCTTTCAATCCATTGTTGCATTTGTATGGTACGCCAGCGTTGCGGAGAAACCGCTCTTGGCCTCCTTGAGGCGTTTGGTAAAAAGGAGGAGCGGGGGAGAGGGAAAGCTTGACAATATCTTGTTTGTTGTTTTTGTTGTCGTTGTTGCTTTTCAATTTTTTTTTTTCTTCCGCATCCCTTTTTTCTGCTGCTATTTCTGTGTTTTGTGCTTGTTTGTTTTTCCCCCCATTTTTTTTTTTTTTTTTTTTTTGGAGCTGTGTGAAAGTTGTGGGGGGGGGGGGAGAAGGGGAAGGAGGAGGAGGCATTCGGAAATGAAATGTTGCACAGTTCTTTTGTTTTAATTTGCTTTTTTTTTTTTTTTCTTCTTTGCGCGTGTGTGCTTTTCCCCCTCTTGCTGTGGTATCGCCGTGTTTGACGTGGGCGTGACGTTAGTGCGGGCTGCCGCGGCGTACGCCAAATAAACAGACGAAAAGAAGGAAGAAGAAAAAAAAAAAGAAGAGAGAGAGAGGGAGAAAATGCCCCGGGGAGTCAGAAATAAAAATAATGAAGAAAAAGGACTAAGAGGGAATCCACATGTATTTATTTAAGTAACTGCTGTTAGCGGGGGGTTGAGTTGGGTGGACAGAGGAATGGAGCACACATTGGGAGGAGAGGGAGAGTGGCTTGGAGGACTGGATGGCTGACAAGATGCAGGAGGCGGTTGGGTGTTCTGCCGGCACGACAGAAGAATTTGTCGATTGCCAAACTGCGCTTTTTTTCTCTTTTTTTTTTGTTGTTGTTATTTTGTTTTCTTTTTGTTTTCTTTTTTGCTTTTGGGCCGCTGCGCCCTTCAAACGCAACGTTAACTCCCGCTTCCTCTTTTTGTTGTTTCTTTCGTGAATCCAACGGCAAAAGGCACGGGGGCGTATAAATTTGTGTCATTTTTGCGAGCGAGTGATGCGACGTGGCGTGAATAATGAAATAATGGGGAGTTTCTGATGGTTTTTAACGTTTTTTTTTGTTGTTGTTGTTGTTCCTTTTTTTTTCTTTTTTTTTTTTTTTTGCTTTGCTCCGCGGTGTGTGCGTTTCCCTTTGTGTAGAGTCCCTGGAAGAGGGAGTTGTGCCGGTATTATTTGAGGCATGTGCCCCCGTACGTGTGTGAGTGTACTTCGATGCTTATTTGGAGGATCACGGCGATGTTGTCCTGTTTTTTGTGTTGTTGTTGTTGTTGTTTTTTGGTTTCTTTCTTTTTTTTTTTTTTTTTATGTCGGTGTTTTTGTTGTTGTTTTTTCTGTTTTTTCTCCATGGACGTCCTGGAGACTTTTTCTTCTTTCCCCGCTTGTCATGACCGTTTCACCTCAACCGGAGGTGGTGGAGGTGGAGCAGGGCGTTGGTAGTACCACACACACACACACAAAAGTACATCTCGGGGGGAGGAGGCGGTGTATTGACGGTCTGTCTGCCTGCCGCGGATGAGTTGGCTGAAGGCGATAGAGAAGGTGTGCGCTCGGGTCGCAGTGGGTCCCGCCGCACAGACTTCTCTCGTTTCAAGCTTCGCTGTGGCCGGCCGCCTTGTGCCAGCGGTGAATAGGGACGGATGGCAACAGAAACAACAAGAAAAAGATGAAGAACACACACCGGCGACAAGGGAGGCAGAACCGTCAACGGCTGCGCTTCATGGCGTCAGCGACACGTGGAGTAGTGCCCTGGCGGTCATTAGGTTCTCTCAATCCGGCCCACAACGTGACATTGCGTGGCAGATGCACCACCTTCCACTCCCCCTTGCGGCGCAGTGTG
This sequence comes from Trypanosoma cruzi, assembly GCF_000209065.1. Taxonomy (NCBI): domain Eukaryota; phylum Euglenozoa; class Kinetoplastea; order Trypanosomatida; family Trypanosomatidae; genus Trypanosoma; species Trypanosoma cruzi. The sequence goes on along the minus strand of NW_001849234.1, from coordinate 36,424 downwards.
TGGCAATTCTGTTTGAGGCCGGACAATTTGCAATGGGAGTGGAATTCATGCACTCATGGCAGCATCCGGAGGCAAGGGACACAATCCGCGCAAAGTCACGGGCAACGAAT
>NW_001849234.1:0-36214 GCF_000209065.1 Trypanosoma cruzi | reverse complement strand
TAAGACAATAAAGACATTAGGCGTCATTGGGGACGTGGAGACGTTACGAACTTTTGTGTCGGTACTCCATCAATCGTTGTTGGAACAAAAACATCGGCTGCAGCGACAACCCGGTCCTCACACAAATGCGTCTTCTTCTGAGACGTCGGTGGGTGTGACTAGCGAGGATAGTTATCCGTTTCTCTCAGCGCTTGGCATGCAACGAACACGGCTGTTACTTGTAAAAACCGTGCATGAACTTTCCATGCAGGATGAAGGTGTCGTCCCGGTCTACGAGAAGCTCAGTTGGATCAATGCAACAGCAGTGGCAACCAGGCCGCAAGGCGCACAATCCCCGTGTCTCATCCCATTTATTCTACAAGAAGACTTTGTTAATTTCATTGAGCCGAGCCCCTCATACGACGAGAATCTTTTGCAGCAGATTGGTCCGGCCTTCCTCAGTGGATTTGTTCATCCCACACAGTGTGGTCCTGCGGAAATTCTTTCCATGCCACGAAATGAGATTCGGTGTCTTTACAAGAAGGGGATTGGCCCGTCAGGGAAGCTTTGGACCGAAGTGAAGGACCTCGTGCTGCCCGACTCCCCCATTCTACAGCAGGCTTTTCAGGCGGCAACTCTGGTAGACGCTCTATTTGGCCCTGTAGAACACATCTTACCGAGGCATAGGCGTGGTAAAAAACGAACTTCAGAATTGACGAAAAATCAGAGCCGGTTGCGGAGTTTTTTCATCTCACAACTTCGCTCATCGCGGTCTCTGTCGCGGAGAAGGTGGAGTTGTGCGCTACTGCGATATCCGCGTCTTTTGCAGCGATTAAATTTGTCGCCACTGATGGTTTTTTGCGAGTCGGCGCTGACGTTTTGTAGTTTTAAAGTACATGTTCCTTTTGTTCGCTGTTGCATGCCTTTGCTGCGACGGCTGCGACGAATGGGCCATGACGAGAAGGCTGCACGGTTGGTATGGAACCATCTTTCTGTTGACAGCCCTGTCCTTGCTTTGTTGTTTAAAGAAAATCCGTGGGCTCTGGAAGATGCGGTCACCGTTATTTGTCGCACGATGCGCACGGGTGTGGGGATGCGCAGAGAGGCGTGGATGGGCCATCGATCACTTGCCGTACTGCGTGTGGCCGCCGTCTCTGGGCTATTGACGCCTGCACACTGCATTCCTACTTGTGCCGCCGCCCTTGAGTGTGGCGTACACTTTGCCACCGTTCAGCAACTTGTGGAAGAGGTGTTCGGCCATGATGGCGACACGACACAGTGGGTCCTGAACATGGTGCGACTGACCACCGAGAGTCACACGACGCGTCTTCTTGTGCCTTTGGAGTCCCCGTCTCACTCGACTCGAATGCGCAGCCTTTTGCGAAGATATGCATATGAGTCGAATGCGATCTGCTCACCGCCATTGGTGGAACTATGTGTGCCGTCCCGTAGTAAAATTCTTGCACTCTGGACGTTGGTAAATGACGAGTTCACGAGTATTTCTTTGTGTCGATTGATATGTCGTCTCTTTTTAGATGGGGGATCTCTAATGGACTTGAATAACATGAGTGAAGCACCGCATGTAGGTTTACAAGGGCTCAATAACTTTTTTTGTGAGGAGGTGCTTGCATCCATCGCAGCCAATTGCACAACAGAGAGGAGTTATGTGATATTTATGGATGCAATTCTTTCACGGCGTCGCCTGCGGGATGCTCAAAGGTGTAAGCAACTTTTGTTGAGTGAGATGGACGATGAATGCGGACATGTCGTATTGCCCACTCTTGCCATTGAGAAAGTGAGCATTCCCTCAGGGGCCTGCTAGCAATGGTTTGTATTTGTTGAAAATTTTTCTGGCGCTATCTTCTGTACCTCCCACGCTTAATTCTTGAAAAAATATATATTTTTTACATGTGCATTCGTTTGTGATTTATCTGCCTTTACTGCTAGTACCCACCTCTGGAGCAGCCATGTATTGTTCTTTGGACGTTCTTGATGAAATCGCCCTTTATTTTTATTTCTCTTTTTTTTTTTTCTTTATTTGTGTGTGGACGATTAGTAACCGGCAACGCGGGTGGTGTTGAGAGAGGGGCGCTCTGTTGTCGTGAGAGTGGGCAATAGAGAGAGAGGGAGAGACAGAGGATTGCTCGGATGACCTTCTCACCCCGTGGGACAAAAAGCGGAGAGTTTGCGTTTGACGTATGCAAGCTGAAGCTGGGCTCCGGTGGCAGTGGGACAGTGTTTCTCGCACAGCACCATTGCACCCATGAGCTCGTGGCAGTGAAACGTCTCTTTGCAAAAGGAGCGGCAGAATGTGGAAAAAGTCCTTTGCAGTGTGCGCGTCTGGCAGGCCACCGTTGCTATCATCATCACCATCATCATCATTGTTCCTGTGTTGCCCATCATGGGAAAAGGCCCACAAGCGCAAGGACGGCAACACTGACATTTGAAAAGGATGATGATGATGAAAATCTGCTGAGGGATGTGGATGGCCACGTCAGCTGCAGCAGCGATCTCAGCAACAACAGTCAAATCTACGACGATGATATGCATGATGACAGCGACGGCATTTTTGAGGAAAAAGAAGATGAAGAAATGGTGGAGGTGAAGGGGGTGGTGGCGGAGCTGGAGAAGGAAAATACAAGTGGAGAAGGGAGGGAGAAAAAGAGTTCTCCTGCGTGGGGACGGGTTCCTTCTGTTGCCCGTTCGCCCTGCGAGAGTACGATCCTGCAGTACCTTGGGCCACACCATCACATTGTAAAGTTCCTCGGTAGTTACACCTCCCCAAGCAGGGTCACATTCTTCGCCATGGAGCTCATGGACAGCGATGTTGGGAGAGAACTGCGTGGGGCCAATACGGCTTTTATGAAGGAGGATATTGCGTGCCCACTGCTTTATAGTGTGGCTTCTGCAATTGCCCATCTTCATCGACGCGGTGTTGCCCACCGTGACATCAAGCCAAGTAACATTCTTCTCCGGCGGGTAAATGCGGCAAAAATGATTGTCAGTGCCGCTGAACAGTGTGCCCCCGCAATGCCTGGAGCAGGGCTCGGCAGCATGCACATGGAACGCCGGCCCAACAATGTCTTTTTCTCCGAAGAGAAGGAAGAAGAGCAGCAATACTTCAAGGCTGCACTTGGGGACTTCAGTGCAGCACACTTCATGCATGAGAGCACGAAAGTGGGGAGTGGGCGTGGGACTTTGTACTATAAATCCCCAGAGCAGCTCATGGGCCGTGCTGAGGACTACTTTGCGTGTGACATGTGGGCTCTGGGCTGCACATTATTTGAACTGAGCACCGGGTCTGTTGCCTTTTGCGGCTCCACAGACCTGCAGGTCCTTCATCAGATTTATGCAAAACTTGGCACGGACTTTCAATTTTACCCGGAAAAAATACGTGAGACGACATTGTTTGACAGTCTTTCTGCCCCGTCAACGGCGTTTCTTGAGTTGTTGAAGGGGCTTCTTGCACTCGACCCAAAAAAGCGTTTGACAGCAAGTGAGGCATTGAAGCACCCTTTTTTTGATCCCATTCGGCATAAATATGGTGTTGACAGCGAAAATATGGAGGTGACGTTTCCTCTGCGACCCCGCTGCTGCAGGCCGGTGGATACGACTCGGTTCACTTTCCGCCCCGTTTGTAGCACACCCGCCAAACGGTCTCAGAGGGCAATCGCGGGTGTCTTTTCCCGTGTCAAGTGTGGCCTGAACTTGTCGGATCCCAACCTGTCTTGCTCTGGACGACGATGCAGCGTGTGGTCCTCCTCGTTTAGCGGGAGTCTGACTCCAAGAGCTGCTTCTACTTGTATGAAGTCGCATCATGAGAGCATTAACGCCTCGCGTCGTTGTAGCGGCGGATGGGGTGCCTGCAGCGCCGCCGTCCCTCTCTATTTCTCCTCCTTTACTCCCAGAGCAGGCGGGATGAGTGCACAGGGAAAGGATGATAATCCCAAAACGATTGGTCCACCTATTTCTCCCGTGGCGTTATGCTTTAGCCCGGCGACTTCTGTCAAGTGTCGTGGCAGTTCTATGAGTGCCAACAAGGCGCATACTGCTACCGCTCCTGCTGCTAGCACTCTGGCCACAACCGTTTCTCCGCATGGAAAGACGCTGCGATGGACCCCATCCTCTAAAATCACGCTTGGGAATGCACGGACCAACTTTTTATTTGAAAGAGTCGTACTGGGGGGAGATGCATGTGGTGGTGGTTGCCCAACGGGGCCACGCGTGTTATTGGATGATGATTCCCATTCCTGTCGTCACGATTTTGACTCACCGCCTGTGCGCAAGATACTTTTTGAGTCACCCCATCAGTCTCTTATCTACCGGCTAAACGACAGCTCCGACAACGCAGAGAGCAGCGCAGTAGCCGTCGATGAGCCCTAATTGAAGCGGGGGAGGGAAAGGAAAGGAAGGAAAGGAAGGGAAGGGGAGTAAAGAAAGAATTGTGGACAACTCTTTATGGGAGGAATAATGCGAACATAAAGGAAAATTGACGGAGCCGCTGTGGATTTACACTAATTGCACAGAGCGTTTCACGTTTGGCGCACAGTTAGAACTTATTCATTTTGTTGTTGTTGTTGTTTTCTTATCTATCTCTTTACTCCCCGTCTCGATGAGTATTTTTGTACATGACGCAACGTACCGCACACGTTCACCTTCCACCACCACCACCACTCGCTCTTCTCTTGCCATGAACATTCAATGAGAGACAAGAGTGAGGCGGAGGGGTTGAAGAAAACAAAGGAAAGGGGGAGGGAAATAAATTTGATCCGTGCTGTAGCCGAGTGGGCATTTGAATGGTTGTCTTTCCACCGAATCCAACGTGCAGCAGGACCTCCCTACAAAGTTGTTGTTGTTGTTTTTTTTTTCTTTTTTTACATTCACAATACGAGACTTCAATAGGGGCGGGGAGGAGGGGAGGGGGGAACTGACCGGCCGACGAGTAGAGGGCCGCGACGTCTTTCACTCACCACCCCATCACCGCGACGCAACACTTTTAGATGTCAACACCCGCTTAAATAAACGCACATTATTTTCAACGTTGTACACTTCGCATGATCATTTTGTTTTGTTTTGTTTTGTTAAATTCTTATTGAACTATTTTTTTTTTTTTTCCTTCTTTCTTTCTAGACGATGTGTGTGTACGCCCAGACTTGAGCCCAGTCTTTTTTTTCTTTTTCCTTTTTTCTCGGTTTAAAGTCTGTTGGTGCTTGCAGCCGCCTTCTCCTCCCATTGGTGTTGTCGGCGTGTGTTTGTGTGTGACGATTACTTCCACTTCCTTTTTTTTTTTTTTTCTTTTTTTATTTCTTTTATATTTTTGTTGTTTTTGCCCCCGCCCCACGCATCTGCAACACTCCCGTACAAAAACTTCTCTCCACCTCTTTCTGCCTGTTCCGACAAAAAAAAAAAAAAGGTGAACAAAAGAAGAAAAACGAAGGGGAAGAAAAGAAAAGAAAAGAAAAAAACAAAAAACGGAAGCGAATCCACTCACAGGCAAATCAAAAAGTGAGAACGCAAGGCAAGAGAAACTGAAATAGGAATTACAAAACAAAACAAAAGGAAAAGGAAAAGGAAAAAAAAAAGCCAAAAGAAGAAAAGAAAGAGACATCCGAGTTTTTTTGGTTGATATGCGACTGAGTATAAAATTTTTTGCCGCTCTTGGCGGTTTCCTTTTTGGTTATGACACAAGTGTCATCAACGGGGCCCTCTTCCAGATGAAAGATTACTTTGGCTTTTCAGAGCACTCCTGGAAGGCGGGTCTCATTGTGAGTATTGCCGTTATCGGTGCCTTTGTGGGAGCATTTATTCCCGGAATTGCGTCACTACGCTTTGGACGACGGACTTGTATTGCCATGGCTGACCTCTTGTTTGCCGCTGGATCCCTCCTTATGGCTGTCGCAGTGAATGTGGAAATGGTGCTTGTCGGGCGTGCCGTTGTGGGACTTGGTATTGGTATTTCGTCTGTTACAGTCCCCGTGTATCTTTCTGAAATTACTTCCGCCGAATCGCGCGGAGCTACCGTTGTGTTTAACGGCGTTTCTCTTACAGGCGCACAATTCATTGCTTCTGTCGTGACTGCATTGCTCGTACAGTTTACATCCATTAAAGTTGGGTGGCGTGTGGCCCTTGGTCTGGGTGCATTGCCAGCAATAGTTCAATTGGTTGGTCTTGTTTTTTTTCTGCCGGAGAGCCCACGATGGCTACTTGCAAAAGGTGATCGGGAAAATGCATTTAAGCTGGCCGAAAGGTTTGAAGTGGATATATGCAGATCCGATGAATCTGAATGTTCCGAGAACTTTGCAATTAATTACAGCGGAATCTTTAAGAAGGCGATTCGACGTCGTTTGCTCATTGGATGCATGCTCCACGTTTTACAACAAGCTTCCGGCATCAATACAATCATGTACTACAGTGCAGTTATATTGTATGATGCCGGTTTTAAGGATCCCAAAACTCCCGTTATCTTGTCGATTCCACTTGCGGGCATAAATGCTGTCTCCACCATAAGCGGTCTTTTTACTGTGGATCGATGGGGAAGACGTATATTGTTGCAGATAAGTGCGAATGCCTGTCTTGTCATAACGATTGCAATGACGGCCGTCGGTTTTTTCTTGGGTAATCAAATTCCGTACTCGATTGGAGGATGGGTTTTCCTTTCGTTACTAGGTGTCTACCTTATCTTTTTTGCCCCAGGTCTTGAAGCCATGCCGTGGGTCATTATGGGCGAAATCTTTCCAAATCACTTGCGCAGCACGGCGGCATCTTTGGCAACCATGTGCAACTGGGCCTCAAATGCCCTTGTCTCTCAGGTATTTCCAATCTTGATGGGCTCTATTGGGGTGGGGGGTACATTCAGCGTTATCTGTGGGTGTATTGCCTTCGCAGCTGTCTTTATCCAGTTATTTGTGGTGGAAACAAAAGGACTTACGCTAGAGGAGATTGATTTGTTATTTAACAGGAAGAATGAGGAGGAAATCACAAGTGAAAACGGCACAAATGAAGAAAACTTCAGTCGGAAAGAGAATTATTTAAATCGGGGTAACCGGAACGCCACTGAAAACAACAGTGACCCCAGGCCCTTCGCATAAAGACTGTAAGATGACGCATTACTTATTTGCATTGATGTGTGCATCCTTTTGTGTGTGTACTTTTGTTTGTGCAAAAAAAAGAAAAAAAGGAAAAAAAAAAAGAGAGAAAAGAAAAATTCTTTTTGTGTTATTGCTTTGAAAAAGTCATGTTTTTCCGTTTGTTATTGGGATTCTTTTTTTTTTCTTTTTTCTTTCAATTTCAGTAGGTTTTGTTTATTAATGGTTTCTTTTTTTTTTTGCTAATATTTATTGACATGCACCACTCACACTCTCACTTTATTTATTTATTTATTTATTTATTTATTTATATGTCTGCCAGCTTAATTGTATTACTTCAGCAGATCTCTCTCTCTCTCTCTCTCTCACGCACACACACAACGCAAGGATGCCTCTCGGTGTGGTTTCTTTTTTCTTTTTTTGTTTTTGGTTTTTTTGTTTTTTGGTTTTTTTTGTTTAGTGGGAGGGGCGGGCGGTGTGCGGAGCAAAAAAAAAAAAAAAAAAGGGGGCGACTGACAAGACGGGAGAAAACAAAAAAAAAAAAATAATTATAATTCGGCTTTTCTTTCATGTCGCTTCTCTCCCGACCAATTTTTTTTTTTTCTGTCTTTTTGCCTGCGTGTCCGGGGAGGGGAAGAGGGGAGTTGAGCAAAACGGCCACGTTTTTTTTTTTGTTTTGTTTTGTTTTTTGTTTTTTTGTTACGTTTATTTTTCCCTCCCACTCTTTTTTCCCTCTTCCCGTACGCCTGCCTGCCTGCCTGCCTGCCTGTGACTGTGACTGTGACTGACTGTGACTGTGACTCTGACTGTGACTGTGTGTGGCATTACTCCGCATGGATTTTTTTTTTTTCGGTTTTTGTTTTTTGTTTTTTTCGTTTGTCTCTTCTTTTCCGCCGCCGGTGGATCGGTGCATCGCCGTTTGAAATGGACGCCGACGGTGCGATTCTGCACTTTGCTGGCGTCTTTCCGGCTTGAGGCCCACACCTGTGCTGCCGAGAAGGAAAAAAAAAAAAAAAAATGCGTCGCTGCAAGATGGACTAACCTGCTATTCAAAGAAGTTTGATTTGGTTTGTGTTTTTTTTTTCCTTTGAATATTTATTTATTTATTTATTTATTTATTTATTTATTTATTGTTTAATTTGACCCGAAGTTTTATTATGATTGTATGAGGGATTTATTATTTCCGGCTTATTTACGTATTTAATTTATTTATGACGTATTCCGTTTCTTTACGCCCAATTTGCCCTCCCGCGGTGGGTGTTTGTGTGAGACGGCGGTGGTCTTCTCACGTGTGTGGCTTCCAAAAAATTCTTTTCTTTTCTTTTCTTTTTTTTTTTTTTTTTTCCTTTTCGATGAGTGGGTTCTTGGGAGGAAGTGTGCACTGGCGTAATAAATTGTGCGTGAGTGGCATATTTCAAACAAGTCAAGAAAGAAGGGAATTGTTTGCACAAGGAAATACAAATATATATATATATATATGTATATGTTTACATCCACATAAATATATATGTTTATATGCAAATAAATATATTTTAGGGTTTGTTTGTTTTTTACCTGAAATCGTTTCTCTTTGTTTCTGTGGAGTGAACGCATACACGAGTGGAGGGGAGGGGAGCGACAAATGGGGACGGATCCTGTAGAGGACGTTGTGGAGGGGACTTTCAGCCTCCTTGCCCCACGTGTCCGACAAGGTATGATCATTCCCTCATCCAGGCTGCACTGCAGACGACTGAATTGTTCCCCCCACGCCGAGTGTCATGGTGACCGTCATGCCACTGGCTCCGACCGGATGGATGTAGAGAGTCACTGCCCTGTCGCGCGCTACGGCCATTCCCTCACCGAGATACAGCAGGATGTTTTGTTTCTTTTTGGTGGTGTTTCACAGGCTAAGGAATATCTGAACGATGCGTGGATTTTGAGACTGTACGACGCGGAAATTAAATTCTTCCAGCTGGAGGTTGTGGGGGATGTGCCATGCGGTCGGTTTGGTCACTCTGCGCACCGCATGCTGGACGGCAGGGGCGTCATTATTTTTGGCGGTTCGAATAATAGAGAAGCTTTTAATGATCTGTATGTCACTTCACTGAGCCAGTGGACGAAGACACATCAGGCGGTTTTCCAGCGAGTGGATATGCATTCCCCCCCTCCTAATTCCATCCGTCCAGTGGTAGGCAGTTCAACTTGGAACTTTCCCACAACAACAACAACAACAGCAGCAGCAGCAGCAGCAAACACAACCCGTGTAACTTCTTCCCTCGGATGGCCGAGTCCTCGTCGCTCACATACATTGGTGCCCATGGCGGAGGGAAAGGCCATTCTCTTTGGTGGGCATGGTGTCGTCTCCTTCAATGATGTATGGGTGCTGGATGAAAACGCATTACAGTGGAAGTGTGTGGAGACCCGCAGAACAGATCTGCAGGGTTTTCTAATGGAGATTCCAGCGCCGCGTTACTGCCATTCGGCCGTGGTGTACCCGGACCCAACATCATCTGCAGATGGAAGGAGTGATGCCACTGTGTCGCGTGTCGCGACGAGTACCACCGATGCAGAAATGGGAAGGAGCTTGTATGTTTTTGGTGGGGTCCTTTTTTCTCCCGTGGGCGATAATACTTTGTGGGAGTTGAACCTCTCCAAATTTGTATGGCGTCGTGTAAAGGTGTGGGGTAGTGTTGTCCCACCTCCACGCTTTGGGCATACTGCATGTGTATTGTCCCATTATATGGTCGTCTTTGGTGGGACCGATAAGTTTCAGTCTGGAAACACTCCTGGTGATTGCTTTATGTACAACTTCTGCTCCTGTGAATGGAGTCTTTTGAGTAGGGATTTCCCCGATAATTTGATTGGAATCCCTGTGCTCTCTGTGCAAACCTCAGAGGATGAGACGTTGGAGACGGAAAGAACATCGCAATTAAATTACACTGCGTTAAGTCACTTACCTGTCGCTCTTCGAGGGTGTCAGTCGTTGGTTGCGAAGCGTACGCCAAGTTTCATGCCGCCCGGTCGCCGCTCGCATGCTGCTGCTCGTTCTTCTCGAAGAAAAATTATTATATTTGGTGGATGGGACGGCAACCGCATTGATGGTGATTGTTTTCAGTTGATCTTGGCGCCTTCTACACTAAGGGAGTGGTCGTATGATTTTCTGGTGGGTGCGCGTCGACGACGCGGTTAAATTTTTGTTTTGTGAAGGAAGAGTTTCACCTTTGAGTTATGGAGCGATGTTACTTGCAATAGTGCACACAATCTTAAGGGTTGGAGGGGTTGGCAGGCTGAGCTTGCAGTTGTTTTTTTTCTTTTGTTTTATATTTGTGATTTTTTGTGGCTAGCGCCATAATTTCTCTTTGAACAAACGTATTTTGTGGTCAACACTTCATTTTAGATTGTTTTTTTTTTCTTTTTGCTAAATATTTGTGTAAAAGATTGAACGCATTTATTTGTAGAAGAGAGTCTTTCCTTTTTTTTTTTTTTTTTCCTTTTTTTTTGTTGTTGTTCCCTTTTTGGGTGGTAGGGATCCGCGTGTGCGGTCTCAACGTCCATTACAAATTACACGTCTCGGCTTTATTTCATTCTGTTGTTGTTTGTTTGTTGCTTGTAGTTCCAGTGAAGAGAACAGGGGATTAATTTGTGTGGTGGTGGCGGACAAGGGACTTCAAAAAAGAGGGGGGAGAAGCAAAGTGGAATATGGTGCGGGTCATCAAGGGAAAAGGAAAAGGCGGAGGTGCCCTGCCGCTTCTGGAGTCGAGCGGCGGCATGCGGATTCCGCACATGGGCGTTGGCACGTATGAACTTTACGGCGATGAGTCTCGGATTGCCGTGCTGGCGGCTCTGCGGTTGGGGTTTCGTCTCGTCGATACCGCCGCTGGGTACCACAACGAGGAACACGTTGGAGCCGCCATCGAAGAGAGCGGGGTGCAGCGGGAGGAGTTGTTTGTTGTGGTGAAGATTGCCCCAAAGGCGATGGCGTCGGAGGAACTTGTCGAGAAGGGCATTCGCGAGAGTGTACGGAAGCTGCGGATTGCGTATGCGGACTGTGTGTTGATTCATTGGCCCGGCTGTGGTGGGCTGAAGCCGGAGGAGGCGGAGGGACATCGAGCGGCACGACACCGCTGCTGGAAGGTGATGCAGGCCCTGAAGAAGGAGGGCATCATACGACATTTGGGGGTGTCCAATTTTGCCCCGCGGCACTTTCCCCATTTGGTTGGCAATGCGGCGGAAGAAGCGCATTTATTTGACGCTGCCAACCCATGCAGGCCCGTGATCAATCAGATTGAACTGCACCCGCTCTGTGTGCAGCAAGAAGCTTGCGACTTCTGCCGGGAACGTGATATCATTCTCCAGCAATATTCACCATTGGCGCAGGGACATGCAAAACTTGTTGAGCATCCCGTCCTGTGTGCGATCGTAAAGGACCTGTTCCCTGGGTACACAGTGCAAGATGTGTTGCTCATGTGGGGCCTCAGTCAGGGCTTCTGTGTTGTGGTGCGCAGTCGTTCCAAGGAACATTTAGCGCAAAATTGGGCTGCCGCAAAGGCTTTTTTTGATGAAGGGCTGCTCAGTGAGTCACAAAAGGAGCAACTGAAAAACCTGCGAGAGTCGATGCGGGTTGTGGAGGATCATCATTTCTGTTGGCACAGTGAACATATCGACTAACAAGCCAGGATGGAGCGGGAGGCCAGAAAGAAAAAAAAAATGGAGGGAGGAAAGAGGGGAAAAAAGAGACAAGACGGGTATTGACAAAGTGACTGGCCTTCAACTGCGGCGGCGCACAATAAGCACCCCTCTTTTGGATGTCTTTTTTTTCCTTCTTTGCTTCTTATTGCTGTTGTCGCTCGGGGGTTGTGTGGCGAATAGGGTCAAACGGACACAAACATTACACACAACACGGAGGGTTTGTTCATGTGCCGTCGCATAGTTGGGCGTGGTGTCGTCAAGCCCTTTTTGGTTTCCCATGTCTCCCAGCATTGCCCGCTCCATGCAGATGCGGGGAGGAAAGGCATGCAGGACCGCCTTGCAGCTCTCGTGTTGGAGTGCGATCGGAATTCCTTACGCCCTTTCAGTGGTTCCATTTGTGCCGCGGCTCTCACCGCCACCGGGGTGGGGTTGTGCGCTCTCACTTTTTTCTACAACGTGGGCAGGCCTGTGGTGAATGCGTATGCGGAGGCGCATGCAATGGGTTGCCTCGGGGAAGCGGAGGGAGAGGAGCAGGGGGAAAAATGAACCCAAAGGAGAAAATGGGGTGGTCGTGGCCTAAAAGATGAATTTGAAGAAAATGAAAAAGAAGGCACTAAATCCCTTTGACTAGAAGGGGAATTTGTCGGTATAACAGCATATTGTTCTCACATGTGTATAAGTCTTTTCCGACCTCTCTTTCTTTCTTTTTATTCCCCTCTGTTTTGGATGCCACGGTGCTGAGCCTTACTGGAATCGTTTATGTAAAGGAATCCTAAGATCTCTTTTACGTCTAATGAAAAATAACAAACTTTTGAATTCCCCAACTTTGCGTGCTGGGGGAGCTCGGGGACCGTCAAGATCTCTGTCTTTGAATCATTCACGTTTGCCTGCATCTTCGCCGAGACGAACCACGAAAACAGTAACCTCCGCGGCGCCGGGTAACACCAGCCCGGATCCCGAAAGTATCCAACATGTAAACGAACTTGCAATTTTTCAAGCATATAAAAAAAACTGGTGTGAAGTGATTCTTGGCTCCACCAGCGGACTCCTTTTTCTCATGGTTCTTGCTGTGCTGTATGCAGTGTATACCTTGTGTCTTCCGTACGGGGACAGTATTAGTTTTGGCATCTTGCTCTCTGTCGTTTTGCATCCGAAGAGTACGGTGGAATACTTTGGTTCCCGCTATGAAATGCGATGTTGCGCAGAAAGAATGCGGAAATTACAACAGGCATGGGCGTCGCGATCCAGGCTTTCTGGTGTGATTGGCTCTTTGCTTTCGTTGGGTTACTTCTTCTCGTGTGCGTCAATGCAGGGTGTGATGTTTTTGGGTCTTGACAAACTCTCCGTGAGCGCTCGATGGGGAAGGAGGGGCGGGGACCGTACCGGGAAGGCGAGGAATGAGGCTGGCGAGAAGAGGGAATTTCTCACGTCCACTCCCACGGGGCGAGTCATTCTACGCTTGCTTGTGGTGACCATTTTCACCGTCGTTGCCCACTCGACGATTGGGATTTTCTTTTTCTTTGAGTTGCACGCTGTGCTCATGGCTGTGTTTGCTGTCACAGTTGTGATTGTGCCGGAGGAACGCTTTACCTCCGTGATGTGGCGCCTTTGGTGTTTTGCGCTTGCACTCTTTTTTGTAGTAGCGCTCTCTTACAATATGGCGGTGGATGTCCTCTCCATCAGTGACGCGGTGAAGCGAACGACGTCGGCTGTGGTCAACGCACGCAAAGAGTGGTCCCATCAAAAGACGTACTTCTCCAATTTAAACAACATTTCGGTGCATGATGCAGATGCGAACGTGACTTCTTTTATTTTTTCCTCCAGTGGCATTGAAGAGATGATTATGACGAAGCTCCAAGAAACTGTGTTGAAGGAGATTGACGATACTCTTAGGCACACAAATGCGACGGAATTGGCTGTTGCCGTTCGTCAGGTCATTGGCCCCATGCTGACAACATTTCCATCCGAGATAAGTATTGGCTCTTTGAAAAATAAAAGCAAGGAACTCTACGCATCACTCTTTCGACGCGGGGATCCTTTACTCACGGTGGATTGGCTCAGCGTACTGCAGAATTTATTGCGGCGTTGGCGGCCTTTCTTTGCTTTTTTAACGCAATTGCTGTTTGGATTGGGATCCAATATGATGGGGTTATTTGACTCGGTGTACGCGACCATGTTATTTGTATGTGTTCTGCGATACTTTTTGCAGCTGGAGCACACAATTCTTTATTATGGAGTTGCTAAAATGCTCCGGGTCATTCACCCACAGGGCGGTGAAAAACACGCACGGATGATAGAGCGTGAGATCACGGTGTCATTTCGGACACTCCTGCAATCCTTTTGGCATCTTTCATGGTTTCACTTCTGCATCACATTTTGCCTTTTTAATGCGTGGTCCTTCCCCACACCTTTTTTCTGCGGGATGATATCCTCCCTTACGGCTGTGTTCCCGCTTACACCCAAGTGGTTCTCACCCGTTGCATTTGCATTGGGGTCTGTTTTCTTCAACGCCGTGGCAAGTGACGGGTTCCTTGGCGCTGCCGTGGATCAGCGTGTGTGGAGTTGCTTTCTTGCTTTTTTGGCGTCGTATGCGGACGAGTGGTTGCTTTGTGTTTCGCGTGGGTTGCGAGGAAATCCTTTGAAGGACTTTACTGGCGTGAAGCGAGAGCAGCTGCCAACATTTGTTGTCGGCACGGCCCTTGTGCTCGGTTATGTAACTTATGGGGTGCGTGGGATTTTGCTTGGGCCCATGACTGTCATTGTCGCAAAGGTGTTGTTTGACAATTGGGACATCGTCTCGCACCCCGAATCGCTGCATAGCCGGTTTTTGTTTGCAGAAGAAACGGAGTCCGCATGATACTCAAGAGAGGGTGAGGGAAGGAAAGAAACTGAAGGTAAATATATTTTTTTTTTCTTTTTTTTTTTCTTGTGTGTGTGGTCCATTTCTCGACTTAGTTGCTTGCTTCTTCTGGACGTGGCTGCTCCCGCCCTATACATGTCATAAATGAGAGGGTATGTCTCACTTGGTTATAGGCGAGAATACCCTGTCCAGTGAACCACGAGAAGCGAGGGCACGGATAAGAAATGCATGGAGCATGTGGCAAATTCAGGATGTCGTGTTGCCTACACAGAGAATTAAATTCTCGGGGAGCCCACGCACGGGTACGTTACATTCCGCTTGTGTGTTTGCCTGCAACACATCTTCCACGTAGGTGTCTATGGCGAGTATACCGCATGTATTTACAGTTAGGGGGAGGGAGAGTGTTTCTTTTGTGTTTTCTGTGCCGCTTTAGAAGAAAGAAACCTTTTGTGTAGACATGAGTTTTTTTTTTTTGTTTTATGTATGTTCTGTTTGCTTTTTCTTGTGTGTTTGTGTGTGTGAGCGCTTGTCTGCTCTTTTTTTTTCTTCTTTGATGGCGCATTTTGGAAAAGAACACACACAAGAAAAAGCAAACATAATGTGCCGTAGGCGCCTGGCGCCTGCGGATGTCGACATAAGGAGGTTGCTCGATGCCTACCGCAGTGGCCATTCCTCCAGGGACGTCCATTCCTCAGTGGGAGGAATGATGATGGGCGTCAGGCCTACTTTGCTTTTCAGCGCGTGTCTGCTTGGGCAGCGTGTGACGTATCGCGGGGGAAGTTGCGCACCTCCAGTGCATCGCCGCACGCCTGTCGGGTTTATTGTGGACTGTCTGTGGCGTGAGCACCGCCTTGTCGACTGTCTTCCCATCTGCCCGGAGATGGACCTTCTCGCCATGCCGTCGCCGCGGCCACCACTTCGACTGGTGAAGGATTCACGTAGCGGGCGTCGTAGACTTGTGACTTCACCGCCAACCGTGTCGGAGTATGTAATTCCCCCGCCTGAAATGTATCGTGAGGAAGGGAATGGTGTGAAGGAACGTCTTTTGCAACGCCATCCACGCCTTGCGAAGGAGTTGCTGGTGCGTCGCCTTGCCGGAATGGATGGATGTGTCTTCAAGTCTCGGTCGCCCAGCTGCGGTGTGCTGGACGCGCGCATGTACGCTGCGGAGAGTGGCGGAAGCTACGAGGGGACGGATGGTTTTTTCGTGGAGGAGTGGGTGCGGCCGGCTGCTGAAGCGACGACGATGCCGCTGCCTTTGACAACGGAGCGTCAGTTGTGCTTTGGTGATGTTGCGTCCTCGTCTCAAAGGATACGGTTGGGGGGCAATTACGCAGTCTTGTCTTTTCTCGCGGATGTTTGGGCCCGCTTTGACGCTCGAATTGATGCAGCGACATTTTCTTCTCTCTGAACAGAAGTCGTGTCGTTTATTTTGTTGTTTCCCTGCTTGCAGTTTTTATGCGCTCGGTTGTGTGTGGAAGTGTGCTAGAAATGGGGGGAAGATGAAATGAATGGGCGGGCCACTGTCTCTCCTGTCGCGGTATTGACATCGGTCCGTCCATGCGTATTTGTCTTCCCAACGCATGCATGACTCTTTGCCTTCTTTTCCTTCTCTGTGTGTTGCCCATGGCAGTTGTCTCGTGAGTGAAGTGTCCCTCTTCGTCTGGCAGAACAGGAAAGGAAAAGAGAAGGATTATATTTTTATAGTTTCTCTTACCCAGGAAGGGGGTGAATGGCGTACAATACCCCCGCATGGAATGAGGAGTTCGGGGTGTTGAAGCAAATGCAGGAGGATCGCATGAACTTTGCCAACAGCATGACATGTCATGAACGCTGCGTTTCGCACTACTGGTTCAATGACTTCTACGCGGGGGAATATAGGTGTATGCGTAACTGTCTGGAGAAGCTGAATCAGGTGGGCATCATCACAAATGTTAACTTCAATAAGTACGAACAGGAGAAAACAGCACGGAAGCGTAAGTAATGCCGGGGAGCCATGAAGCGCGAGGTGGTGGGGTGGAGGAGCTTCGTTTTCTACACGGCATCATGTGGCGGTGTTGGGAACGATACATATACATTTATTTATTTATTTACTGTGTATATGTGCTTGATGAGTCTTTCTGTACTTCTTCCCCTGTAAAACCTATTTTAATCTGAATTGGGGAGGAAGTGTATGGAGAAGCCTTGCATCACATCGGCTCATGTGAGGTTACATGATCATTAAGTGGCTGGCTGGGAGGAAGCTGCCTCTGCCTGTGCACGTGTAAGCGTGTATCCATGCACACTTTATTCACCATGCCTGCGGATGACGTTTGGTATGCCCATTTGTGTTTTGTTGTTGTTGTTGTTTTTGTTTCTCTCTCTCTCTCTCTCTCTTGGTTTTCGGGCGTGGAAATTCTCCCCACGGAGAAAGCAGGAGGAGGGTACGTAAGTGGGAAACGGGGGTGGAGGTTTACTGGGGAACTCCGCTGTGGCAAACACATCTGCACAAGGGGGCCAGAAGAAGAAGAAGAAAAGAAATTCGGCCGGTGGAACGATGGTGCTGGCAGAACTCGGGCAGAAGATCGGGGGGGCGATCTCCAAAATGTCGTCGAAGCCCCTTTTGGGCGAGGACGATGTGAAGGAGTTTTTAAATGAGGTTGCGAGGGCGTTGCTTCAGGCCGACGTGCACGTCACGACAGTGAAGGAGTTGCAGCAGACGATACGCGCCGAGGTCGCCATCACGTCGGAGGCTGTGGGTTTAAATAAGCGGAAGATGTTGCAGACCGCCGTGTTCAGCGGGCTCAGGAAGATCCTCGACCCGGGCGTGAAGCCATTCATACCGGCAAAAGGGAAAACCAACATTGTCATGTTTGTCGGTCTTCAAGGATCTGGAAAGACGACATCGTGCACAAAATATGCGGCGTACTTTCAGCGCAAGGGCCTCAAGACGGCGTTGGTGTGCGCCGACACATTCCGTGCCGGTGCCTACGACCAGCTGCGTCAAAATGCCACCAAGGCAAAGATTCGCTTCTACGGCTCATTGACAGAGGCGGACCCGGTCATCATCGCCAAGGAGGGCGTGGCGGAGCTGGAAAAGGAAAAGTATGACCTTATCATCATTGACACAAGCGGCCGGCACAAACAGGAGTCCGCCCTCTTTGAGGAGATGAAACAGGTGCAGGAAGCGGTGAAGCCCAATGATATTGTGTTTGTGATGAGCGCAACAGACGGTCAGGGTATTCGCGAACAGGCGCGGCAGTTCAAGGAGAAGGTGCCTGTAGGATCCGTGATTATCACAAAACTTGACGGGCATGCGAAAGGTGGGGGTGCGCTGGCAGCAGTTGCCATGACAAAGAGCCCCATCGTTTTTATTGGTACTGGCGAACACTTTGAAGATTTTGAGTTATTTCAGCCTGAGAGCTTCGTGAGCCGCATGCTGGGAATGGGTGATATGCGGGCATTGATGGATACAATGAAGGATGCTAACATTGACACCGATAGTGAGCTCTACAGGCGGTTTCAGGATGGCCAGTTTACGATGCGGGACATGTATGAGCATCTGCAGAATGTGCTCAAGATGGGATCCGTGAGTAAGATCATGAACATGATTCCTGGCATGTCGGCTCTCAGTGGGGCCGCGGGCGAACTTGGCGATGTGACATTGAAGGCCTTTATTCACATCATGGACAGCATGACCGCCGCAGAACTGGACGATGCACGTGTAAAGAAGACAATGACCCCCTCCCGCATTCTCCGCGTTGCACGCGGCAGCGGTCATTCTATCCACGAGGTGCACAATCTCATCACGAGCTACACGAAGTTTGAGGAAGTGGTGAAGAAGATGGGAAAAATGAACTTTAAGGCCATGTCGCAGGACCCTGGTAGCATGTTGTCCGGACGTATGGGGCAGCAACAGATGACACAGTTGGCAAAAGCACTTAATCCGACGATGCTACGGCAAATGGGTGGACTTGGTGGGCTGCAGGGCATGATGAAGCAGCTGCAAAACCTGAAGTAGGCCCCAAACTCCGGTAGTGTGAGGGAGAAAAAAAGGGAACCGGCAAAGCACACATTTTTATGTGTGGTGTACATATGCAAGATATGTGAAGTACGTTGACGGAACATTTCCTTCCTTTTGTCTGCCTGTGTGTTTGTGTGTGCGTTTTTCCTGCACATTTTTTTGGCCTCTAAAATATGTTGCGCGGCGAAAGGGTCTGCAAGCGCACACGTACACACGTAAAGTTAAAAAAAAAAAAAAAAAAGAGACTGCTATGGATTAAAAGTGAAACCGAACGAGGAACCGATTATCCACTTGCACATTGAGTCACAATGCGACATCTCAGATTCTCTTTTTTTTTGTTGTTGTTGTTGTTTTTTTGCTTCCTGTTTTTTGTTGGCTTTTTCTGCTTAGTGCTATCAGCGATGAAATCTGCACCCCCGTGCTTCAGCGGTGTTGTCTTTAACTTTCCATTTGCCCCCCTCCCTTTTTTTTTTTTTTCCTCCTCTCTCCTCCCAACACGCACAAACACACGCCAGGCAGTATCAATTAGATCACTAGAGGTAGACGATTTCTCAAATCCACACACCTTATTTCCTCGCTCTAGGCGTGTGCTTGGTTGCAATGGCACTGGCGGAGTCCCATAAGGCTAGCGAGGAGAATTCCGCGGGAGCGCGTACGTTATTTGGCAATGTCACAAACAAGTCGTGCACAAAAACAGTCAACACTTCACAAGATACCCCTCGTGGCTCTCATTTCTGCAGGAAAACAAATTGTGTGACGGCGGCAGCGGCGCCATCGATGGCTGCACCCCCGCGAAAAAACGGCTCGGTTTCGTCACTAGAAGAAAGTTCGACGCATGTCGACCGCCAAACCCCACGAGAATTAGGCGGCGGTGGTGCTGGCGCAGAGGAGAAGCACGTCGGATGCGCCGATCCCGTGACTCTACTGGAGGAGCAGGAGGAGGTCTCGCCACGAAAGAAGATGCAACGCCCACGGAAGTTTCTTGAGAAATATTTTTTTCTGAAGAATCTCAACGCCCTGCCCCTAACGCCGGAAAGGGAGAAAAACGGTGCAACGTCGGCTCCGTTTCGTCGTGTGTCGGTGGAAGAACCCGCCACCGGCGTTTCGGGTTTGGGGGCGCCACCGCCGCCGCCGCCGCCGCCTCCATCCGAGAACAATGGGGACCATTCAACAGCAAGCCTTGTACGCTCACGCCGCTTTGATGCCCCGAGGCCCAGTGTCCTTTTTTATGTGGACATTTTGCGTAACAAACAACCTCAAGAGAGAGATGGAAGTGACAATGTCAGAATGTCGCCTGCAAAAGTGACTGTCTCCCGTCGCAGCTCCATTAATATGCAAAAACACGAAGTGGTGCCGCCAACTCTTGTGATTCGGTGGCTGAGCCAGGAAGCGGATCCTCCTCTCCCGGAAAGGGAGGCGGATGATGGAAAAGTTGCGGAGGAGCTTACAGCGCCTAATAACCCAGCAAAGGATGTGAAAAGCGTTTCACGTAGTCGTTCTGCACTTGAAGAAACATCTTCATACACGGATGGTATTGATCTCAGTGCCATTTCGGCAATTCATGAAGAAGAGGTATTGATTGACTTTGATGGGTCCACGACCTCCACACGTCTTCCCTTTTCAACGTTAGATCAGGTAAAAGATATTCTTTTAAAAGAGAGCCGTATTCAAGAGGAAGGGGCGTGCGCTGTACTGTCCACACCGAAAGACGTGGCTGAAGGGTTCACGCAGCAACCTACCCACATGCCAGAAACAGATGGGGGTATTACTGAAGATAACATCAATCACTGGATACTGTCTTTTGCAGGACGTCCATGTGGTAACGCGGATACCTTGTGGCATGCCATTGATGAATTCCTTTCCTTGTATTTTATGGACCAGTTCAAGGCACACGAGGCAGAGGTATTGGAGGCAGCCTTTGTGGTGGGGTATACCCAGATGGTTGCGCTCCCAATGACGAGGATGTTGGAATCTTCTGATCGGCGTATCTTGTGCATGAAACGAGACATTTATATTCGACGTATGATTGAGTTTTTCATGTTGACTCTACCAGTGAGACGCGGGAAAAAGCTCTTTGGACGCATCCGCTCTGCGTCTTGCCAACAGACGAGGCAAAGTCTGTTAGCACCTCGGAGTGTCTCTCAGTCAACTCATCAACTGGGCTGCAGGTTTTCCGCTCGTGGCGTGAGGAGTTTGCCGGGCGTCATGCAACGCGACGCACGCGTCAGTGGAAGGGGCGGGAAAGCTTACAGTGGGGCTGCAGAAGCCAACTTCAAGGCGTTTTCACAAGCACCGTCAAGGCCCATTAGACTTCGGGCCTACAGGATTGTCCCACCCGTGCCAAGAAAGATCACACCGAAACGTTCACCAAGAGACGATGAATTGATGGACATCATGAAACTCGACTTGTCTTGAGTTGTTGTTGCTTTTGTTTTTCTTTTTTCTTATTTGCAGGCGAGTCCGGAGGGTTGGTGGGCTCCGCCGCATTCTTACAGCGAATGCACGTTACATCTGACCGGTCCGCCATCACATGTCCCATATCCATATAGAGGCACACATGTGCATGGCTAAGGGCTAGGCAGCGGCAGCAATAAGACCGCATCTGCAATACGATGAAGAAAAGAGGGATTTACGAGGGGAAAAGAAAATGAATGGTCTTTTTGATAATTGAAGTGTTACATCCGTCAAATGTCGAGTTAATTGTTTGGTCTCGTTTTTCCTTTTTTTTTTTTTTCTTTTTTTTGTTTTGTCGGCTTGCGATAAAAATTATGCACGCAAGCCACAAATTCCAATCACACATGGTAGAAAATGGAGAAGAGTCTCACATGTATTGTTATAATTATTTTTTATTTTTTTTTTTTTTTTTTTTTTTTTGGGGGGGGGGGGAAGGAAATGAGTCATCGTGGGTGGAATATCTACTGCCGCGATCTCTGGAGAAAAGAAAAGAATTTCTTTTTAAAGATTTATTTATTTATTTATTTATTTTGTGTGGTATTTCCTCGTCCCTTTCTCCCCCTCTCTCTCTCCCTCTATATATATATATATATTTGTATGTGTGTGCGTATATAAACATATGTGCGGATGTTGTCTCGATGTGTGTACGGCTGCCTTCCCTTTTTTTTTTTTTTTTTTTCCTCCCCCCTCCTCTCTTCTGTGAAGATAGGGGCGGGGCGGGGGGCGGATATTGAGGGAATTGGGAAGGATGTCGCGCTTCGACCGCGTTGTCATTTTTTTGGACATTGATGGCGTCCTGCTCCCCGTGCCTCGATTCACTTTTGGCGGCGGCGAACTCTCTGAGCAAAGTGTCCTTATTCTTCAGCAGATTGTCAAGGGCTGCGGTGGGAGGGAAAAGGTCTCTATTATCCTCTCGTCCACGTGGCGCAATTTCCCCGATCAGGTGCGACGGTTGAATCAATTTATTGAGAAGACAACAGGGACGGAGGTGCCGGCTGTCGCTGGCGGTACTCCAAACGGAACGCCCAAGACGACGGTGGTCACGTACTTCCCGGATGACCCATCGGAGCAGAGACTCGTGCGGGATCGCGTGGATGAAGTGAAGCGATGGATACACACGCACATGCAGGACTACCCGGAGGCGATTGGTGGCCGGTGGTTCGCGATTGACGACATGCAGCTGGACGTTGATGAGCGCATGCGTGGTCATTTCTTGAAGACAGAGACGGAGACGGGCCTAACGGAGGGGGACGTGGCGCGGGCCCTTGACGTCATCGCGTCCCTCCCAACGGCAGACGTGGCGGCGAAAAACGCGGTGGCGGCGATGGTTGACCCCGTGTTGAAGGACGAGGAAATTGACATTTTGAAGAGCCGATGCCGGGAGTTGTCCGCGACGGTGAGTCAACTGCAAGATTCCCTGCGGCAGTCGCAGGATGAGGTGCATGCCCTGCAGAAGCAGCGTCACGAATGGGAACGTGAGCGCAAAGAATTGACGCGTCGTCTTGAGGACGTTAGTTACCGTCTGGCAGTGCACGACTTTGCCAAAAAGAATGATGTACTGCGGGCAGCAGTTGCGGCCCTCGAGAACAAAACAGGGAAGGAACGGCAGGAATTAGAAAAGCGCATTAAAGTTCTCGTGGAGCTTCTGCGGCATAAAAAGTTGCTTGAGAAGGCTGCGAGAAAACAACGGAAAAAGTTGAACGATGTAAATGAGGGGAAGGGATCAAAATAAGTACGACCCGCCACTCCCAGGCCTTTTCCTTTCTTATACGCCCTCTCTTTTTTTTGTTTTTCTTCTTTGCCAGAGGGCATGCGCACAGCGAAGCAGGCACCAACACCAAAAAAAAAAAAAAAAAAGACGTGAGGGTGGGAAAGAAGAAAGGAGGCATGTATATCAATATATATATATATATATGCGTATATACAGGTGCCGAAGCCCATCAGGAGTATTCTTTTGTTGTTGTTGTTTTCGTTAATGGATGTGTGGGTAAGAGGAGAAAATGAGGGAGGGAGGGGGGGAGTATGTGGAAATAAATGGCATTTGGAACTTCTGGTGTTGTGTATCCATCATATCTGCTTTTTTGCTGTTTTGTTGTTTTGTTTTTGTTTTTTCCCATTGGGGGGGTTAAATGTGGGGTCCATCACACACAAACACCAGGACGATCGAGACACGCGTTCTCTTTCACGGTGGGGTGGGGTAGGAGGGTGGGTGTGCATATTGTGTTAAGCATTTGCTGGTGGCAAGGAGGGGTGTAATCCAAGGGAAGAAACAGCCTACTCATCAACACTTTAGGCAACAACAACAATAACAATTAAAAATTAAAAAGAGTGAGAGTGAGAGTGAGCGAGCAGTGTGTGTTGAGAAGGGAAGCGAAAAAAATAAAACTAAAAAAAAAAAAAGGGGGGGGGGGGACAATGCGTCAAAGGGCATTTGTGAGACTGGACGGTTTAACGGCCGATACAACGGCACTGGAGGTAGTAGAGTTCATGCAGTGTTGTGGCCCGGCGGTAAACGTCTACGTGCATGCAGACCCGGATAGTGTGACGGGTTACTATGCGCTGATTGAGTTTAAATATGAAAAAAGTGTTGAAGTAGCAGAGTTACTTTCCGGGACGTCTTTCCGTGGGCATGAGGTAAGTATTACGCCGCTTGATCGAGAGGCTCATCGGGAGAATACAGCATTCCTGCAGGCATTGAGACCCAAAAGAGAATTAGACACCATTCACGGGAACAGATGCGGAAAATATGGTGTATTGCGGTAGGCTATGAAGTCTGCAGAGAAGATTTGGAAAAAAAAAAAAAAGAGGGGGGGGGGAGGAAAATGGGCATCATGTGGTATCCGAGTGCTGTCATTCTTTCTGGTGAGTTATTGCCGACAAGTCATTAGCGGGGATTAGTTACAATAGACAATTCGACCGCGTAAGCCAAACATTAAATGGCAGGCGGTTAGGGTAGGAAAGTAACAAGACGGCAATGTGAGTGTACATCCTCCCAACCGCAACGAGTGGGGGAGGAGTGGAGGAACAGGAGTAATGATTTGATTTAATTTGATTTTTTTTTTCTTTCCTCCTTTCCTTTATAAAGAACTGTTTATTGTTATAATTTATATGGAGTTACAGATATACAATTTGCTTTTGCTTTAATTGGGAGTGGACTCATTTGTTTTAGTGTGATTTACTCTCATTAAAGCGATTGTTTGCGTTTGCCTTTTTTTTTTTTTTCCTTTTCTCTCTTTGAGCGTAGCTCTTTCCTGGTTTGATTATTCGTGTCTTGTTGTTGTTGTTGTTGTTGTTTACGGTTTGCAAGGCCGTTTCGACTTTCATTTTGTTGTGTTTTTATATACGTCGATCTTCTTCCTCGTGTTTATTGCCGTGGGGGGTAGGGGGGGGAGGGAGAAATGGAGGGGGAGGCCAAGGGCCAGCAATTATTTCCTTCATGAAATTGTTTTTTTTTTTTGTTGCTGTTGTTTTTTTTTTTTTTTTTTTGGTGGTGGTGGTGGATCTGTGGATTCTGTCGTTGTTACTTTTGTTGTTGTTGTTTTAATTGTTCTCACTCTCTCTCTCTCTCTCTCTCTCTCTTCTTCCCCCACTCTCTTTGATTGTCATTGGGTCGATGTCATCGCGTTCAGGGCAGTGCCTTCATGCCCCTGTTTCGACACTCCGGCGGCTCCGGCGGATTCCCCACCGGCTTCCGGGCGCCAGCGACTGCCGGCATCGATTCGGCGGACACGGCCGCAGCCACCCTCTCCTTGTTGCCGCTGCGGCGGAGAGAAAGGACGGTGATTTACCCCGACAGCAAAGGGGTCACGCAGGCTGAAATCACAGTTGCTCGACTTGCAAAGAGGGCTCACATTGAGTACCACCAGCCCGTGCGAGAAAAAAAGGCTGCCCAAGAAGGGGGTGCGGAGTGCGGCAACGAGGCAGAGGCCGCGGTTGACACCGGATCCGCGCAGGAAAACACACATCCAGGGGGCGGAGACCCCGTCATCGAGCAGAAGAAGCAACAACTCCCACAAGGACAGGACGCAGGTTGTGGTACGGCGCAAGAGGGAGACGAGGAAGAGGAGGAAAAGAGCGAGGTTGTGTCGCGCTATCCAGTAAGCCCGTATGGAAAACTTTATTTTCAGGTGGAGACCGATGCAGCCACTCGACATGAGTCGACGGGCATTATTATCATTGAAACTGAGCAGTTGGGCGTGATGATGTATGATCGCGCCGGTCGACAGTTTGGCAACCGTCCAGATCCTGGGTATCCCATCAAAGAAGAGGATGTCAACAACGCCAAGGCGGGCATGACACTTAAGGTTGCCTCCAAGACCGTTATGCTTATAACAGCACTGAAAGAGGAATCCTTCCGCAGTGGGGAATTTTTCCTTCGTTATGAGCACCAACTTCGAAAAAAGGAAGAAAAACAAAAAGAAAAGGCTGCGGCCGCAGCGGGCTTACACGTTATAAAGCCTAAAATGTCTTTTGGCCAAAGCCTTTCAGGATGCATTTTTGCTCAGCCAGTATTTCGCAAACGGCCACGGGACGGCCAAACCGGATTTACCGTTCCTGTTGCAGGTCGACCAAAGACGGGACCAAGCGGTATCCGGGCCGAACTGAAGCCATTACACGATCCTGACCGTGAGGGTGCCGTCGTACTCTTTCGGGCAGACTATAAGCGAGACGCCAATGGCCGCCTACAGGTATCGGTTGTGGTGGATCCTATCATTGGTGACAAGTTGCGGCCCCATCAGAGGGCGGGGGTGCAATTTCTTTTTGACTGCATCACAGGGGAGCGGATGCCTGGCTATCATGGCGCCATCCTCGCGGATGAAATGGGCCTTGGCAAAACTATTCAAACCGTCGCCACCATCTACACGTGCCTTCGTCAAGGAAAACATGGGGTGCCCACAGCCCGCAAGTGTCTTGTTGTCACCCCTTCTTCGCTTGTGAAAAACTGGTGTAACGAGTTTGATAAATGGCTGGGCGAAGGGGCAGTGAAGTACTTTTCTATATCCGAATCCACACCAAAGGGCGATCGCATTATCTCCCGCTTTGATGGAGAGGGCGATGTCCTTGTTATATCCTACGATCAGCTAAGGAAGTATATCACCCGCATCTCCACTCTTAGGTCTGTGGAGCTGGTGGTGTGTGACGAAGGTCACCGGCTGAAGAACGCCGAGGTGAAGACGACAAAGGCGGTGGACATGTTGCCGACACGTAACCGCATCATTCTCAGTGGCACGCCGATTCAAAATGATCTTTCAGAGTTTCACGCCATGGTGGGATTTGTCAATCCCGGTATATTGGGCAGCCGTGATGTGTTTGCGCGTGTCTTTGAGGAGCCGGTGATGCAGGGACGAGACCCCGATTGCCCAGAGCACCTTCGTTCCCTCGGCTCGGATCGCGCCCATTATTTGTCAAACTTAACGCAGCGTTTTATTCTTCGCCGCACGCAGTCAATTAATGAGTCGTACCTGCCTCCAAAGGTAGATGTGACAGTGTTTGTGCGACTTGGAGAACTACAAAGTGTCGCTTATGAAAAGTTGTCAGATCTTGTTGAAGGTTCCTCGTGCCCGCCTCTTGTGCTCATATCCGCCCTGCGAAAGTTGTGCAACCACATGGATCTCTTTTACGAGGCGGTGTTAAATTCCAGCAAGGAGGAGGTTAGGGAGGGACATGGTATACCAAAGTCTGTGCTTCCGAAAGGATACAAGTCAGGGACTCTTTCTGAGGCGGCTGGAGGGAAAATGCATTTTGTCTCTCTTATGTTGGATGAGTTGCGCAACAACGGAGACCGTGACAAACTTGTCATTGTTTCGAACTTCACTCAGACATTAGATGTCATTGCCAACATGTGCCGTCAAAAACGCATTAGTTTCTTTCAACTTGATGGCAGCATGCCAGTCAAACGCCGGCAGGAAGTGGTGGACCGCTTTAATGTCCCCGAATCGCAGGAGATTGTCTTTTTACTTTCTTCCAAGGCTGGCGGTGTTGGATTAAATCTCATTGGCGCAAACCGACTGATTTTATTTGACCCCGACTGGAACCCTGCGAATGACGCCCAAGCAATGGGACGTGTTTGGCGTGACGGACAGAAGAAACGGGTCTTCATCTACCGCTTACTTAGCGCCGGATCCATTGAGGAAAAGATATATCAACGTCAGGTAAGCAAACAGGGACTCTCGGCCAATGTTGTCGACATGAAGAGTGACTCCAAGCAACATTTCACGCTGGAGGAGCTGCGGTCCCTCTTTTGTTATCGTAAGGATACCCGTTCTGACACG
The DNA here is from genome assembly GCF_000209065.1 of Trypanosoma cruzi. Taxonomy (NCBI): domain Eukaryota; phylum Euglenozoa; class Kinetoplastea; order Trypanosomatida; family Trypanosomatidae; genus Trypanosoma; species Trypanosoma cruzi. Next base: position 8,893 of record NW_001849234.1, on the reverse strand, counting down.
CATGATCTCCTGCACTGCACCAACTGCGAGGCGGTGGTGGAACTGTTGGCATCATCCTCATCTGGAGCAGGGAAAGCCAAGGAGCTCTCAGCGCCAATGAAGTTTCGTCGCGTTGGTGAGAAGAAGAGCGGACCTCGAATGGATGAACTAAGAGGATGGCGTCATTTTGCCCGATGTGAGGAGTTTCCACTAGACAAGGTGGTGCGTGCCATATCTAGCAAGGCACCAGGGTTGTGCAGCTTTATCTTTGCCGATGAGCGCGACAACACGGCGAGTGCGGCTACCGACGGTAAGAGTAGGGAAGGCACCGGCAAAGCAGCCACAGTGCGGGTGGAGCGCCCCTTCGTGCAGGACGAGGAACAAATTATTTGCCCCAGTCAACAAGAGCATCTCTCGGAGGAGTCAGAGCTTGAAATTGAGTTGCATGACGACGACGACGACGACGATGAAGAAGAAGAAGAAGAAGAAGAAGAGGAATTTGAGGAGGTGGAGGATGATGATGATGAGGAATAAAGAAGACGAGGAAATTCCACACAACTGCCCCCACCAAGAAATAAGAAGGGGACATCGAAAAAAAAGAAAAAAAAAAAAAGTTGTGTGCTCCTACAGTACTTTCAAACCGTTTTACTTTAGACACTTTTCCCTCTTCCGTATTCCTCACCCCGCGTAGTTCTCCACCAGCTTCGCCGGCAGAGTTGAATGGGTCTACACTTTACACATTTCAAGGAATCGCCGCTCGTTCATTTTTACGGTGGTCATTTGACACTCATTTACAAATGATCACTTTTTTTTCTTTTTTTTTTTCTTAAATTTGTTGCCAGCATAACGACTCCTGCCCAATCAACAGCGCAGCGAATGCGGACTGGCTGTCTGCGTGCCTCTCGAGCCGTGCACAGAATGGCGTGTATACGTATGTGTGCTGGCAGGATGGAGGTGGAGGATATCAGCCGGCATGTCTTTCTTTTCCTCTTTTTTTTTTTTTTGCCCGCCGTGAAAGAATTAAACGCAACAACAGAGAAACACTTAAATTTTACCTTTTTACAAAATCAGCAACCTTTTTTTTTTTTTTTTTACAGCAACAAGCTAAAAAACCAGCAAAATAAATATATATTTATATATTAAGCGTCTTGTGATCATGGCAAGTCTGCAATTGAACGCGTCTAACTGTCAAGGAAGAGCAATCCTGACGGACCGCTACATCAACCGTGGCACCGCCTTCACAATGGAGGAACGCCAGAAGCTGCACATCCTTGGTCGTCTGCCGCCTGTCGTCGAGACGCTGGAGGAGCAGGTCGCCCGCGTGTACGGGCAGGTGAAGAAGTACGAAAAGCCGATCAACCGTTACCAACATCTTGTCTCCGTGCACTCGACGAACACGACCTTGTACTACGCCACCATCCTTGCCCACCTGGAGGAGATGCTTCCCATCATCTACACCCCGACAGTCGGCGAGGCGTGCATGGAATACAGCCACCTCTTTTTCCGTGAGCGCGGCGTATACTTCAATCGCCTGTACAAGGGTCAGTTCCGGAACATCATGCGTGACGCGGGATACCAGAAGGTGGAAGTGGTCGTCATTACAGATGGCTCCCGCATTCTTGGCCTGGGCGATCTTGGCTCAAACGGAATTGGTATCAGCATTGGCAAGTGCTCTCTGTATGTTGCGGGTGCGGGCATTGACCCCCGGCTAATCGTTCCCGTCATACTGGACGTTGGCACGAACAACGAAAGGTACCTGCAGGATAAGGATTACCTTGGCATGCGTGAGAAACGCCTCGGCGACGAAGAGTTTTATGAACTACTTGACGAGTTTATGGAGGCGGCCTCTGCGGAGTGGCCCAACGCGGTCATTCAATTTGAGGACTTCAGCAACAACCACTGCTTTGACATAATGGAACGCTACCAGAAAAAGTACCGCTGCTTCAACGACGACATTCAGGGAACGGGTGCGGTGATTGCCGCCGGCTTCCTCAACGCGATAAAGCTCTCGGGCGTTTCCCCGCTGCAGCAGCGCATTGTTGTTTTCGGCGCAGGCTCTGCCGCTGTCGGTGTTGCAAATAACATTGCGGCGCTCGCTGCACGCATGTACAAATTCCCCGTGCAGGACCTTGTCAAGACGTTCTATCTCGTCGATACTAAGGGCCTTGTGACGACGACCCGCGGCGACCAGCTTGCGGCGCACAAAAAGTTGCTCGCCCGTACCGACGTCTCCGCGGAGGACTCAGCGAAGCTGCGCACGCTCGAGGAAATTGTGCGCTTTGTGAAGCCGACGACGCTCCTTGGCCTTGGCGGCGTGGGCCCCGCCTTCACGGAGGAGATTGTGAAGATGGTGATGCAGAACACCGAACGCCCCATCATCTTCCCGCTGTCGAACCCGACAAGCAAGGCGGAAGTGACGCCGGAGAACGCCTACAAGTGGACAAACGGCGCGGCGATCGTAGCGTCCGGTAGTCCATTTCCGCCGACGACTATCGGTGGCAAAACATTCAAGCCGTCGCAGGGCAACAACCTGTACGTCTTTCCCGGCGTTGGTCTTGGATGTGCGCTGGCACAACCGACGCACATCCCGGAAGAACTCCTCCTCACGGCGTCCGAGTCCCTGAACCTCCTCACAACGGAGGGAGACTTGCGGGAGGGTCGGCTGTACCCGCCGCTGGAAGACATCCATAACATCTCCGCAAACGTCGCCACCGACGTGATTCTGGAGGCACAACGCATGAAGATTGACAACAATAAGAAGCTGCCACGCACCCGCGACGAACTCCTTGCCTTTGTGAAGAAGGCGATGTGGAAGCCGGTGTACTCGGGAGAGGTCGGCGAGCAGGTTTTATGAACCGCCAAATTCTGAAGAGGCCAACGCTTTAATTTTTGTGGAATAGAAATGGAAGTAAAGTGGAATCATGTGTTGTATGGGAATAAAGAGGGGAGATGTTCCAACAAATAAATAAAATGAAATTAAAGAAACGAACGAAGAGAATGTTACTCACGCTGCTTAAAAAGTAATGTGCGAAAGGCGAAAGTAAGGAAGTTAAAACAATAAGCATTTTTTTTACGCTAAAGGGCAGATGTTGGTGAAGTACGCATTTGGAATTTAAAAAAGAAAAAAAAGGGAGGGGGGGGGGGGAAGTGGTGCGCTGGGTTTACCCTAATTTCACAGATTATGTTCTGTTTATGTTTTCTCTATCTGTGTATTTGGCCCTGCACTTCTTAATAAGAAATTTAAATGGGGCTCTGTGTCTTGCGCGTATGCGAGCGATTGGGTTTGTGGAGCCATTGGCATTTGGTGTCGCTGCTTGTTTTTTTGTTTTTTCATGCTGTGTCTGGGAGAGTGGAGGGGTACATGTGTTAATTGTCTTTTTACTTTCTTTGTGTTCTACACTAGAGGTTAGGTAACGGTTGTTACTGCATCCTGCTATCCGTTAGGAGAGAGATAAAGAGAGAGGTGTTGAATTAAAATAAATCTGTTGTTTTAACTGAAGAGCTTTCGTTGATTGCTTATTTTTGATTGCGCTGCAGAGTGGATCATGCTTGCCCGGACTTTACTGCGTTTTGAGAAGACTGGACGCACTGCGCGTGGGGTGGATTTTTTGCGCAATCGTTTTACGAATAAGGCTTCTGCCTTTACAAGGAAGGAACGTGAGCATCTTGGCGTTGTTGGTCTCCTGCCTCCTGCGGTGGAGTCCATCGATGACCAAGTGGAGCGTGTCTGGGTGCAATTTAATCTTCTCAGCTCCCCAATCAACAGGTACCAATTACTTCGTGGTATCATGGACATAAATGTGACTCTGTTCTATAAATTTGTTCAGAAACACATCAAGGAAACACTGCCTGTCATTTACACTCCAACAGTTGGTGAGGCATGTGAGCGTTACGGTGCCATTTTTATGAGAGACCATGGGCTGTACGTGAGCATGCAGGAAAGGGGAAATATTCGGCAGTGTTTGAAAAATCTTCGTAAACCCAACATTGATATTATGGTCGTCACGGATGGCTCCCGCATTCTTGGCCTGGGCGATCTTGGGGCTAACGGCATGGGTATCAGCATTGGCAAGTGCTCTCTGTATGTTGCGGGTGCGGGCATCAGACCAAGTCGCGTCCTGCCTGTCATGTTAGACGTTGGCACGAACAACGAAAAACTTCGCAACGATCCATTGTACCTTGGACAACGCACTTCTCGGGCCCAGGACAGGGAGTTTTATGAACTACTTGACGAGTTTATGGAGGCGGCCTCTGCTGAGTGGCCCAACGCTGTCATTCAATTTGAGGACTTCAGCAACAACCACTGCTTTGACATAATGGAACGCTACCAGAAAAAGTACCGCTGCTTCAACGACGACATTCAGGGAACGGGTGCGGTGATTGCCGCCGGCTTTCTCAACGCGATGCATGTCAGTGGTGTTCCCGTGAATGAGCAACGTGTTGTATTTTTGGGTGCCGGATCAGCAGCGACGGGTGTGGCGGAAATTATTGCAGAGCTCGCGGCCCTGGAACTTGAGACTTCTGTTGAAAAGGTCCGAAATTCTGTGTATCTGGTGGATTCGAAGGGTCTGGTGACGACTACACGTGGAGACGAGTTGGCGCCGCACAAGGTTCCTTGGGCACGTACGGATATTGCCCCTGAACAAAACGAATCCCTCCGTACGTTGACCGATGTTGTGCGGCATGTTCGTCCGACGGCGCTGATTGGACTTGCTGCTGCCGGTGGTGCCTTTACGGAGGAGATGATCAAGTACATGGCATCATACTGTAAGCGTCCCATACTGTTTCCGCTTTCAAACCCCTCCAGTAAGTCGGAGGTTAACCCTGACGATGCCTACAAGTGGACAAATGGCACCGCAATTGTGGCATCTGGTAGCCCGTTTCCGTCTAGCGTCGTGGACGGCAAAGTACTGAGTCCCGCGCAAGGCAACAACCTTTACATTTTTCCTGGCGTCGGGCTCGGGTGTGTCATTGCACAGTCGCCATATATCCCGCAGGAAGTATTTGTCACGGCGGCGCTGGCGCTTAGTCGCCTGGTTGATACCGAAGTTGTTCTGGCGGAGGGTAAATTGTACCCGTCCATTGACGGCGTCCGCAACGTGTCGATGCACGTGGCAGTAGACGTCATTGAGGAGCTGCAGCGCATGGGGTTGGCAAAGAGTGATCTGCCGAGAAACAAGTCGGATCTCACCAACCTTGTGAAGGAGTTTATGTGGGAGCCACAATACCTGGAGCCGGAGTACTACCTGTCGAAGCGCTTTGATTAGGCCTCTTTTTTTGTTGTTGTTTTTGTTTGTTTGTTTGTTTTTGCTCCGCCGTGGAAAATTAAAAAAAAAAAAAAAATAAACGGGGGGTGGAATAAATAATGAGAAAACGAACGGACGTTTTTTTTTTGTTTTTTTTTTTTTTGTAAATGTGTGCGTGTATTTTTTTTTTTTGTGTGTGTGTTGTTGTCTGTTTAAAGAATGCCCGCTTCAAATTCCTTTCTCGCATTTGTGTATTCATCCCGGTGTGTCTATTTTTACTTTTTTCTTTTTTTGTTGTGCTCCATGTATGTTTGTCTTTTCTGTTCCTCTCTTTTTTTTTGCTTTGGTTGATGTGAGGGCTGATGGCCATCGCCTCTGATGCGACGAGTGATGAGGATGACGACTGCCAGTTTGAGTACGTGGCGCCGTCGGCAAACCGGGAGAAGGGGGCTGCAGGCGCTGGCGCCCAGCGGGTGCGCAAGACGGTGTACGAAGAGGAACGCGATGCACGCGTGAGTGCCATTGTGAGCCAGCAGGGTCTTAAGCTGCCGCTACAGCCGGAGGCGGCCCCGGCCACGCTGCGTGCCACGGAGAAGGAAGGCAAAGTCACGGAACGGCAAGACGCGGAGGAGGGGGAAAAGAAAAGCACCAAATCCGCGCCTAACCCCACGGAGGAGGCGCAGCGACTGAAGAACCAACGCTACTCCATTTACCGTCGAAACAGGTACTTGAACCAGAATGCTCTGAGGGAAGTGGATCCCGGTACAAAGCGCCACATGCAGATTGTGTATACACCCAGCAATGCAGGGGGGAAGCAGTATCATACATTGCGGCGGGGGGGATACACCGGAACCTTTTCAGGAGGGCGACGGTTCACGCCGCGATTTCCTTCAGGGTATAAAAGACCACGGGAATGACGCTACACGCACATCCCCCCCCTATCCAAAAGAAAGAAATAAGCTGCGTATACATAACCGTTTTGCAAGGAATAAGAGACAGGGACCTCTTGGATATGATTTCTTCGTCAATGCTTTCCCTCTTCGTATATATATATATACATATATGTATATGATTGTTTATTTTTCTTTCATCCCGCTGCGGGTGGCGTATTTTGTGCATGGCCTCTTTTTTTTTTTTTTTAGTTTTTTCATTTTTTTAGCCTGTTGATGCATTTTTCTCCTCTTGTTTTTCACATACATTTCACTCGGTCTTTCTCTCTCTTCTTCCGTTTCTGTATGCAACTGGCCACAAGGGAGGGGTGGTGGGAGGAGGGAGGAGAAAAGGAGGGCGTGTTTGAAGGGGCGATCGAAGAGAAAACAGTCATGTCGTTCTTTTTTGATGAAGACTCTGGTGATGAGCCTGCAACGAAACGACACTGCACCGAACAACAGCAACGAGCGCAAGGACGTCCTCATGGCGGCTTTTTCAACGGCAACGGAGAGAAGGATGAAGATGAAGACGAGAGGCCCGTGTTGGCCAGAGCAGGCAGTGATCGGGTGGGACTGCGACTCCTGCAAGGCATGCAGAAGCCCACGTCGTCATCATCGTCTGTGCTTCTCTCTGGGAAAGAAAAAATGCGTGTGGTGGAGGCGTACGTGCCCCTCTCCGTGGGAGGGTTCATGGAAAGCTCCGCAGAGACGGCCGTGGACAACCTCAGCCAAATAAAGCCTGGCAACGTCATGTGTCTTCGCAGTCCCGCATCCTCCGCCTCACAAGCGAGCACCGGAATGAATTTTGTAAGGGAGACAGACCTCACAGAAGAGGAAAGACGTTACGGCAAGCGACTTTCTTCGAACATGACGCAGGAGCTCTTTGAGGTGGGCCGCGTGGACCGCGACACGGGAATGCTGGAGGCCATCTTTCTTGACGGAACGCGAAGGAATTTAAAGGCATATGCCGTGCGTCCCGCTGGATTTGTGGAGAAGGAACTTTTTCGGCAGTGGAAGCGCGACCCCAACTCTCGCCCGGTGCGAACTGTATACGCAGCGCCACAGGACGCGAACGCATCACCGTCCCTTTCGTCAACGACGCAAACGACAAGAACAACGGCTGTTGACTCCGCCAAGAGGAAAAACAATACGGCTGCAGTGGAACTGATGCCGTGGTGGGTGAGTCCCCAGCTCATTGTGCGGGTTGTCGAGAAGTCTGCGGGAGATCTGTTTGGGAAAAAGTTTGTGGTGAAATCCCTCTCCCGCAAGGAGGGAAAGATACGACTGGCGCCATGGCAGCGGTCCGCAGGAAACGGCGAGTCCGCAGAGAACTCCCCGGTTGACATTGTGGGGTGTGAGGCGTTGGAGACGATCGTACCCAAGGTGGGCGAACAGGGCATCATTGTGCTTGGAAATATGCGTGGAGAGCTGGTGAAGGTTATGGAACGGCACCGTGACGTGAATGGAGAACTTGCGTCGCTGAAGGTTTGCTCTACACTGACAGGGAACGAGTTTACCGTCGGGCCGCATGAAGTGTGTCAGCTGGCCTGCCCACGGCCCTAATATCATTTTCCAAAAGAAATATGTGATTTAAAAGGGAAACGCATGCAGGTGACGTGGGTGTGTGTTTGTTTGACTTCTTCTTTGTTGTTGTTTTTATGTGGGGGGAGGGAGGGAAGAGAGCGTGTTCTCCATTACAAGTGACTGTGTTGGTTTTTCTTGACAATTCTCCCCGTGTACGTTCCTCTGCGTATATGTGCATGTGTCCATTTGTTTCACCCCTCTCTATCTCTCTCTCTCTCCCTTTCTTGCATGGCTGCGGGTGGAAGTGCCGTGGACGTGTCGTATTTTTGATGCGGATGTCAAGGAAATTTGCTGGTCGATTGATGCCACACCGGATCGATGAACAAATGGCGTCCTTTTTTGATACGGAATTATCGGCCAGCATCATGCAGCGGCGGTCTTGTGCTGCGAAAAATAACCGCCACACGAAGCCACCCCCGCAGAAGCTGCAGGAGCGACAAGAAGATGAGTTGCCGCCGTCGCCTTTTTTTGATGCCTATGTTGTCTTGGACTTTGAGGCGACATGCGAGCGTAACAGACGTTTAGAAGAGCCGGAGATTATTGAGTTCCCCATGGTGTTGATTGACGCCCGAAGCCATCGCATTCTGACAGAGTTTCAACGGTACGTGAGGCCTGTCGTCAACCCGATATTATCGGATTTTTGCACAGAACTCACTGGCATCAAGCAGTCGGTTGTCGACGCGGCAGAAACATTCCCTTTGGTGTTTGACGCGGCACTGGAGTTTCTTCGTGGTAGTGGGTACGGTGAGGCACCACCGTTGCGTAGTTATCTCTTTGTGACTTGTGGAGATTGGGACCTGAAGACGATGCTGCCAAGCCAGCTGCGGACGACGGAAAAGACCGGCACGGCAATTGTCGCCCCGTCCACCTTTAGGCGATGGTGCAACTTGAAAGTACCCATGCGAACCATCGTCCCTACGAAGGCGCGTGGCATTTTTGACTTGAGAGAAATGTTGGCTGCCGTGGGTCTTCCTTTGAAGGGCCGCCACCACAGTGGGATCGATGACTGCAGGAACATTGCATCAGTTGTACAAGAACTTCTGCGGAGGGGGCATGTCATTGCACCGACGACAGACCACAGCGGAATTCGGCAGAGGGAGAGTTCTTTGTCGCGTGCGGAAGACAGACCGCTGACGGGGTTGCGTGGGGGGACAC